>NC_057810.1:603902892-603954182 GCF_018294505.1 Triticum aestivum | reverse complement strand
CACCGACCTCGTCGCCTCGCCGGCCTCGTCCCGCAGACCCGCGGCGCCTCTATCGGCCGCCGCCGCCCGGTCAACCCTCGCCGGAGCCCCAGGTCGCCGCCGCCCCTGCTCCGGTCAGATCCGGGCGTGGTGCCCCCGGATCCGAACAACTCCGGCCCCTTCTTCCTCTCCGGCCATCTCCGCTCCTCACCGGCACCATCTCCGGCGAGCTACTCCGGCGCCTCGAAGTCCATGCCCTCAGCCCCCAGATCCAAATCGAGGTTGACTTTTCTCCTTCCCCGATTTTGCCTAAGTCCCGAATATTTTGTCATTATCATGCCTTGTTCATCATGCCGTATCTCTGCATCCGTAGCTCCGTTTCGTGCGTGTAATATGTCAAATTGTTCGCCTCGACGAGTACATCATTTCATTCCATTGCATCATATTCATTTGAGCTCATCTTGATGCCTGAATCATCGTTGCAAGTGTGCTTCATGATGTTGTCTGCTGTCTGTTAATAGAACTTGCTCTTTTGTCATTTTTGCCATGATTGATGTGTGCATCCTATGAGGTTGATGTATACATATGTTTTGAACTATGCCATGTCTTCTTTACATAGGTGCTTACCATTTATTTTTGTGATCAATGTGGTGACTAGCACAAGCATGTAAACTAGGCTTCGTGATGTTGCTGATTTTAGTCCCTGTTCTGCTGTTATTTTGATGCCATGTAAACATGATGCTACAGAGAGATCTATGCATATTTTGAGATACTTCAGTAAGGATGTTTTGAACATATGGTTGTGCTCTATCCGTTCATGCCCCTGGTTGTAATTATGGAGTAGCCTAGCATGTCATTTTCCTGCTCTACTTTTGCTACAAAATGTTTCCTGGCAGATTGTTTACATGTTATTCAATTTTGCCAAGGTTGTTGTAGTTGATCCTTGCATTCTAAGAACTTGTTCTTGCCTTGGTTTGTTTCATAAACATGTATTCTTGATGATGCTATGCTTATCTGGTCATGCAATGACTTGTGGTGAGTGAATCGAGCTTGTTAAGTAGTGTACTTGATGTTGCTGTTTTGCTAGGCTGAATCTGTTATTTCGTGATGCTATGTAAACCTTCTGCTACTAATCGTTCTATGCCTAATCTGGAGATATTCACTAAATATGCTTTGTTCTACATGTTATGCTCTATCCATCGATGCCCCTGGTTGAATTTATAGCCTGCTATAGCTTGTCCATTTCTTGCCCAAAGTTGCTTGATAATGTTGCTGTCAGCCTGTTAACATTAAGTTCAGTTGTTATCATGATTGTTGCTAGTGTTCCATGCACCCTATGACCTTGCTATTGCCATGCTTAGCTTCTCAAACATGTCTTCTTACTGTTTGTTGCCTTGCCATGCCATGTATTGCTCTGTGGTGAGTGGTACAAGCTCACCAACATGCCTTCATAATTCTGTTCCTGCCATGTTTGAATCTGTAATATAACTTTCCATGTTTACATGGGTGCCATCATATCTTCTGATCCTTTTTGGCTCATGGTCAGTAAGGGACTTTTGATCTATGCAATTAGTAGATTCCTGCCATGCCTTTGTTTGTCATGAAAAGTTCCTGTAACATGTTGTTTGATAGCTCTAAACATTGCAACCTGATGTTATTTTCTGCAAAGTCTGAACTGTTATTATTCGCAATCTTGCCATGTGTGTTTGAGCATGTTCTAGTGATTTCTGGAGATAGCTCAGTGTTCATGTTTTGTTATGCTTTACCTGTAAATCATGTCCATGTCTTTTGTTTTCATGTTGAGATGTTGTAGCACGTTGTTTTGATGCTTGCAATATGCCTAGTTGCTGTTTTGGACAGATTGTTGCTATAACTTGTTTAATGTGTGTGTGTTGAACCGTTGCTCCGTTTTGAGTGTGCTTTATATGAAAATTGCTTGATTTTGCATGTAGTTTCATATTATCATGTTGCAACCATGTTTTGAGGTGTTTGCTTGATGTTTGTATGCTTTTTGCTTCAATGCCATGTCTAACTTGTTTTGCTCATATCTTCTAGGCCGTAGCTCCGAATTAAATGAACTTTATATGTAACTTGACTAGAATCTCGTGTAGATCATATTGGTGCATCTTAACTTGCTGTTTAACTACTTGAACATAAGGTTTATTCAGATCTGGACAAACTTCGAAATTTGCATATGAGGACTTGTCGGAATTGTTATATGTTGTTCCGGCCTCATTTAAACTTGCCTTAGTGTGTTGCTCTTGTTTGCGTCATCTCTTGCCATGAGTAGCTTCATGTAGTTTTGTCATGCATCATGCTTGTTGTGCATCATGCCTTGTTCATGTGTGGTGTGTTTACCATGTTGTGTGTTTCTTCTCGATAGTTCCTATTTCGTTGCGATCGTGAGGATTTGTTCGTCTACGCTTGGTTCGTCTTCGTGGCTTCATCCGTTCGTCTTCTTCATGGACTCGTTCTTCTTCCTAGCGGGATTTCAGGCAAGATGACCGCTACCCTGGATCTTACTACTATCATTGCTATGCTAGTTGCTTCGTTCTATCGCTTTGCTGCGCTACCTATCTTTTGCTCATCAAGCCTCCCATATTGCGCCATGAACCTCTAACCTTTGACACCCTTCCTAGCAAACCATTGCTTGGCTATGTTGCCGCTTTGCTCAGCCCCTCTTATAGCGTTGCTAGTTGCAGGTGAAGTTGAAGATTGCACCATGACGGACATGATTATGTTGGGATATCACAATATCTTTTATATTATTAATGCATCTATATACTTCGTAAAGGGTGGAAGACTTGGCCTTATGCCGGGTGTTTTGTTCCACTCTTGCCGCCCTAGTTTCCGTCATACCGGTGTTATGTTCCCGGATTTTGCGTTCCTTACGCGGTTGGGTGATTTATGGGACCCCCTCGACAGTTCGCTTTGAATAAAACTCCTCCAGCAAGGCCCAACATTGGTTTTACCATTTGCCTCACCACCACCTACTTTTCCCTTGGGAGTCGCTCTCTCGAGGGTCATCTTTATTTTAGCCCCCCCGGGCCAATGCTTGTCTAAGTGTTGGTCCGAACTAGAGCCCTTTGCAGCGCCCCCTCAGGGAAACTTGAGGTCTGGTTTTAGTTGTACGGATTGCTCATCCGGTGTTGCCCTGAGAATGAGATATGTGCAGCTCCTATCGGGATTTGTCGGCACAGCGGGAGGCTTTGCTGGTCTTGTTTTACCATTGTCGAAATGTCTTGTAAACCGGGATTCCGAGTCTGATCGGGTCTTCCTAGGAGAAGGAATATCCTTCGTTGATCGCGAGAGCTTATCATGGGCTAAGTTGGGACACCCCTGCAGGGTATAATCTTTCGAATGCCGTGCCTACGGTTATAGGCAGATGGGAATTTGTTAATGTCCGGTTGTAGATAACTTGACACCAGATCCGAATTAAAACGCATCAATCGTGTGTGTAGCCGTGATGGTCTCTTTTCGGCGGTGTCCGGGAAGTGAACACGGTTTCTGGGTTATGTTTGATGTAAGTAGGAGTTCAGGATCACTTCTTGATCATTACTAGTTGACGACCGTTCCGCTTGCTCTCTTCTCGCTCTTATTTGCGTATGTTAGCCACCATATATGCTTAGTCGCTGCTGCAGCCTCACCACTTTACCCCTTCCTTTCCCTTTTAAGCTTTGCTAGTCTTGATACCCATGGTAATGGGATTGCTGAGTCCTCGTGGCTCACAGATTACTACAACAACAGTTGCAGGTACAGGTTATGCGATGATCATGACGCGAGAGCGATGCTTGCTTTGCGTTGAGTTCTTCTTCTGCTTCTTCTTCGATCAGGGGATACGTTCCAGGTCGGCAGCCTGGGCTAGCAAGGTGGATGTCGTTTGAGCTTCTGTTTGTGTTTCATCCGTAGTCGAATGATGATCTAATGTATTGTGATGTTGTATCCGTGTGGCATTGTATGCCTCTTGTATGTATCCCCATTTATTATGTAATGTTGATGTAATGATATCCACCTTGCAAAAGCATTTCAATATGCGGTTCTATCCTTGGTGGGACCTTTGAGTCTCTTTTGGATAGTATGGCATATTGGGCGTGACAGTACCGCATGGTCCTCTCAAAGAATGAACCCCTTGTCACACACTGGAGCCACGGCCGTCAGACTCGCGAGGGGGGAGGTCCAAGAGGGGGAGGTCGCAAGAAAATGGCTCAAAAAACGAAAAGCAAAAGCACAGGCATCTACGAAACATACACATCACAAATTTGACGGACAGGCCCAAGGACAGAGTTCATTACACCCAAATACCCCCAGTGGGTGGGTGGACCTGGTACCTAACAGAATTTTTTACTAAGATATAGTAGGGCAGCCTCAGGCATCTCGAACGTCGGGTCGTGCAACTGTCGGCTCCCCCTCCATGGCCTTCGGGTCCGCCAAGGCGCCGGTGTCTTCCTCCTCGGCACCCACATCGCGGTAGATGCCCGTCTCCTCGGAGCTACCCTCTGGTTCGTGCAGAAGCAGGCTGTAGTTGTCCACGGGCACGACTTCACCATCCTCCGCCCGCTCCGGATGGAACTCGTCGTGGAAGGCAAACCCGGCAATGTAGCTGGCTCGGGCAGCGACCCGTCCGGCCTTCGCCCGCAGCTGGTCCTCTGAGCCGTCTCGCTGGCCCATCAACGCCTCCAGTGACAGGTTCGGATGCCAGGACAATGCAAACCTGAGCGCCATCTCGGTGCCAGCACGAGCGGCAGAAACGCGCCACTCTATCCATCGTGCCAGTCGCGTGAAGTTGTTCGGCACAACGGAGCCCGGCCACAAGGCCGCCGTCATCGCCACACCGGCCTCAGAAGCCTCGGCGGCGGTCGCGATCTCCGAGAAGGTCCAAGCCACCTGTGGATCGGTCCCGGAGCCAACGACTCCCAGCGGGTCACGCTGAAAGTGGACGGCTTCCTCCGCCAGCTGGCGCGTCTCCGGGAAGGCCCCTGCCAGGAAGCAAAGGAAGTCAGAAAAAATCACCAAGGACAAGAAGCCGGGATCCCAACCCGGCAGAACCCAAGAAAAGCACTTACTGGAGAAGGACTCTTCCAGGTGCTGCGCTTCGAGCAACGTACAGTGCCGCTCCCGGGCAATGGTGCGGTCACGCTCCTGGAGCGTCTTCTCCAAGTCGGCCACCTTGGCAAGGGCAGCCTTCAACTCGGCGTCCTTGGCCTCGGACGCCTCACGGCATCGGGTCTACCCTTGATGGGTCTCCTCCGCCGCGGCCACCAGCCCCTTCAGGCGCTCCACCTCGGCCTGGAGCTGGCCCTTGTTGTTGGCCAGCTTGCCGCGTTGCTGGTCCACCTCGGCAAGGGACCGCTGCGCCTCCACAATCTTGGCAGCTTCCGCCTTGAGGCGCTCCACCTCGGCCTCAAGACGGCTCTTGTCGCCCGATAGCTACTCATGCAGCCGGCTGGCTTCATCGAGCGCCTGCCAGGCTCCCGTCGCCTCCACCTTCGCCTTCGCCATCTCAGCCTCAAGCCAACCGGCGTTGGCAACAAGCCGGTTGTAGTGAAGGCCGTCCCAAAACAGTCGGGTCTTCTGAGACAGCACCTCGGCTGCAAAAAGAAGATTCTGAAACAAAGGACCAGTTTAAGATTCGACGCAACTGCTATGCAGTTGGCCCGAATCTCGGGGGCTACTCCCAGTGGGTGCGCTAGCGTGCCCCCACTAAAAAAGAGCACACAAGACAAATACATGTGGTGACATGGAGCTCCTCCTCCTTGGTGGCAAGCTGCTCTTTGAGCTGCTGATACTCGCCCATGAGCCTGTTGAAGGCGCTGACCCGGTAGGAATACAATTGTTGCAAAAAGCGACGGTCAGCACAAGACATCAATTTAAGATTCGACCCAACTACTACGTAGTTGCCCCGAATCTCGGGGGCTACACCCAGTGGGTGTGCAAGCGCGCCCCCACAAAGAAGAAGCCACAGAAAAGAAAAAGCAGAAGACAAGGAAATAACTTACAAGAACGGCATGCTCCAGCTCCCGCGTCTAATCCACCTCAGCCTGGGCGAAGGCCTGGATCCGGCCCATCCGCCCTCGCAGATGTCGGCTGACGGCATCCATCACCGCCTCCTCCTGGGTTTGGGACCCGAAGAAGACCTTTCCGGTCCCGCCCCGTGCCGACCATGACCCAACGGTCCGGCGCCCCCCTGGCCTGAGCGCCAGGGCATGCTCTCTGCTGACCGCCCCCCTGCAGTTGGCGCCTCCTCCTATGTCTTCTCCGGCGCCACCACCGGCTCGACAGCCGAGGTGACCTGCGGCGCCACCACCAGTGGCGCCTCACTCGTCGACGCCTGGGGCACCATCTGTGGCGCCTCCTCCAAGACGGCTTCGCTGCCACCTCCGTCGGCCCTTGCCCGCTCGACCACATCAGTCCGCAGCATGGTGTCGTCCCCAACAACCACAACCTCCCGGTCGAGGTCCATCAGATCTGCACGGCCTCCTTGGTCGCGCTCCTCCTCCGACAACGGCTCGAAGACCATCGCTACCACCATCGTCCCTGCCGGCATCTCCGGCCATGCCAGCTCCTCGCCGGCTCGCGCCCATGCTATCGTGGCATTGACCTAGGCCTGGACCGACGCTGCCCCCAGCTCCACCTCGGCCATGTTCCGGTCCCGCCAGGCCAAGCCTATGGTATCGGCCAGGTCTAGGCCAAGCTCTGAATCCGCCGGCTCCTCCTCCTTGTCCCGACCGACGGTGCCGTACCGGCTCCTCCAGAACACGGCGCTCTCGGTGGACACGGCGTCCGTCGCCGCCCGCACCAACGAGATCGATGACCTGAAATTCAAGACAAAGTAAATGCACAAGAACCAAGCAGAGCCGCTCGGCCACTCGGATGCAAGCAAGAAAGGAACTCACCCCAACAACACCAGAATGGTGGGCCTCGCCGGCCTCTCCTGCAGAGCGCCGCGCCTCCTCTTGGCATGCGGTTTTGCGCCCCCGGACGGGTTCGTCGCGCGCTTCACATCCGGGGCCCGTGATGCGATGTTGTCCTTCCCGTGCGGTCGGCTCGCCGCCGGCTTCCCCCGTGACGACCCGACATCGCCCGTTCCGCCGTCTCCTCTACCTAGCGCCACTACATCAACGGCTCGTGTCAGTATTGCCCGCGCCGCGTCCCGCCCGGTAACTCAAGAAATATGGAAGACAAAGCTTACCCGCACGGCGCAATGCGCCGACGTCGGTGTCCACCTCCTCCCCTCCGCCGTGGGCCCCGGGCTCCTCCAAGTCGGCCCGCACCACCTACGTCGGCGCCCGGGCGTAAGGATGCTGGATGGCGTTCAGAGGCACCTCCTACGTCGCGTCAGGATGAATAAAAACATGAGCGGCAGCAAAGTACAAAGACGAGGGACTCACCGTGGGTGCCGGGTTCGCGTGGTTGTACGGCGGCTTCCCGAACTCCTAGTCGTCCCGCAGCCCGGCCTTGGAGATGGCATTGAACAAGCACTCGACCTGGTCTGCCCCCAGGCGCACGGCCGACATGTGATTGGAGTCCTAGAGGTCGGTCATCTGACCGATGAGGCGGCTGCATCGCTGCAGCGGCAGCACCTGGCGGACGATGAAGCTAGCGATGAGGTCGGTGTCGATGGGCCCCTCCCGCGCCTTCACCTCCGACACCCGCTGGCATAGGGCTAGGCGTTCAGTACAAACCAAAAAATTGGTTTCTACTGTTTGGTGTTTATTAAATTTTGGTTTGTAAAACTGGAAACCAAAAATGTTTGCTAAAAATAGCTAACCGAAAATTGCGCTAACCGAATATTCGGTACGGTTTTCGATTTTATACCGATGTACCACGCCAAGTATTTGTGCTAGGATTTTCTAAGTGGCACCCTCTTATATAGGCAGCAGATCTGAATCATCCCATCTGTCGGGCGAGGTGGGACTAAAGGAGCTGATGCCTGGTCGGCTATACGCATGCATGCACACAAGGGCCACCAGAAAAGCACACGGTGAGATGGGCCTTGCAACTTTGCATGCACTTTGGTCAGGTAGGCCCATGTGATGTGCATGATGCATTGGTGGCCAATCGTGGGTGCGTGCGTGCGTGACTAGTGGGAGACGTTGTTGCGCGCCTGCGCCTACATGTGCATCGTTTCTTACGTTATTTCAGGTTTCTTCAGTTTTTGTTTGGTTAACCAAGAAGGAAACCGAACCAAACGACTTATGTTCGGTTAGTGCACTTGAAAGCCGAATTTTTTTTGTGACATGAGAAAAAACAGAAAATTTGGTGTATTCGGTGTCAGCATCGGTTCGATTTTCGGTTTGTCAGTTTTTATGCGCACCCCTATGCTGGCAGAGGTTGAGCACCTCCTGTATCGGGTCCTTGGGGTAATAACCCCAGTTCTTCTTCGCCCGCGGCGGCACGTTGATGAAGGGCGGCAAGTTGATGCGGTTCGCGTCGAGATTGCGGATGTAGAAGAAGGAGTTCTACCATTTCATAGCAGAATCCTCCAGCAGCATCTTGGGGCAGTCAGCGCCCGACCGCTTCGAGATGACGGCGGCCCCACAGTCGGACATCTTCCCGGCCATCATCCCATGCTGCTTCAAAGATAAGAAGCGCACCCAGATATCGATCGAGGGCTCGACCCCCAACTACCCCTCGCAGAGGGTCGAAGCCCGAAAGCTGCACGATGGCGCCAACGCCAAGATGACGGGGCGGGAGCTGGAAGAACTCCAGAAAGTCGCGGAAGAAGGTGCTTGTGGGAAGGCCGAACCCACGCTTAAAGTGCGGGAAGAAGACCATGCGCTCTGTGCCCTCGGGCCGTGGCTCTCGCTCTCCCTGCAGCAGGTGCGTGATGACCTCCGTCTCCCCCGGCAAGCGCCTAGTGGTGTGGAGATAGGCGATGTCGTCCAGAGTGATGGTCGAGCCCATCCACGAGCCCGACGGCAGCGGCATCGATGAAGATGAAGAAGGAAGAAGACTGACGATGAAGCTCTGCTCACAACGGCAGGCGTCGCATCACGCGGCGGTAACAAGAAGCAGAGAGAGGATGAAGAGGCCGGGGAGCGTGAGTGAGGATGATTTCTGCCACCCCCTCACCCCAATTTATAAGCCGTGATTCGAAACATGAGGAAGTGGGATCGTCTGTGCTCACCCTTCCCAATTCCCTGCAATAAGTGTGCACGTACGTATGCAATAATTGCCCGGAGAAGGGCAACCCACTTGCGGACGCCGCAATAAATCCGTGCGCGTGGGCCAAGGGCGCGCGGCGGCGGGCCCCGGCGCGTCGCCCTGTCCCATCATGCACATGGCCTGTCAGGCCCCTCCGGCTTCCAGGCGCCACGTGGCGCCCGCATGAAGCCCAAGGGATTGCCTCAAGATTCGACTGACCCTCCGGTTTTCCGCCGCTACCGTGGTGCTGCGATCCGGTTTCCAAAAACCGGCACACAGTAGGTGTTGCCGGACCCGGCGGTCACAAAATTCGCCTCCTTAAGGGGGGAACTACGAAGGCCCTCCCATCCGAAGACGGTGGACCTTCACAGCTTCGAGAATTACTGCTGGGGGGATGAACCCCGGGCAGGCAACGGAACCCGGATCCTTTTCAAAAACAACGGGGCCAACATCGCCCCTCAAGACGGCTCGTGCTTGGCTGGATCGCTCAACTCGGCCAAGCCCCTCGCCCCGGCCAAACTCTCCAACCCGGTCGTACACCTCAACTCGGCCCTAACGGATAGCTCAAGGTGGCCGAATCCGGCACACCAAGACTTCCCCAAAAAGCTAGCTCCACCCTTGGCGTGTTCCTCAACCCGGCCATGGGTCAGCTTTCGTCCCATCCAGGCTGTACGATGGGACGTGTCTCCATCTACCGATGACTGAGGCAACAGTGCCCAGCCCATGCCTCCGGTCAGCCGGGGCGTGGCAACAGTGCCCCCAACCTACCCGCTGAACAGGGCCGGCATGGCAATAGTGCACCCATTGTCACTGCTAACACCAGCATGCAGCAACCTGATGGAGAGCCACTGTACCCGAGTCAACCCGGCCACTCCCTAACGATCGACAAGACAACGAACGGTGCACCTAGGCATGCGGGGCCCACGCCCGGAGAACCCGGCTAGCCCTGACACCCGGCGGGTCCCAGCTCCGGGTTCCCAGACGCTGACAACTCGGCCCTATGGCCTTGTAACATTACCATTGTACCCCTGGGGGGTTGGCCTATGAAACCCCCAGGAGCCCACATGCATACAGGCAAGCAACTAAGCCAGCATACGATAGAGAGATCCACAACTAGCAACACTCCACCTGCACACCAGGGGAAGGGGAAGCCCGAGCCTTGGCCTGCCTTCCTTCTTCCTCAATACATCTCCAGGAGCAACTTTGTACTATTGCATATCAACCACACTCAGCAGGACTAGGGGTGTTATCTCTCCGGAGAGCCCCAAACCTGGGTATGTTCTGCGTCCCGCACTCGCTCATTCCAACCTCACCTTAGGAGCCCACCAGTGCCCTCGAGCCTCCTCCTCTCTTTAGCCATCCCTTGGCATCTGTCGTGCGCCCACCACGACACTTTCAGAGCATGAAGAAGAGAAAATATTGAAAACTCTGAAGAAGCACCATGCTGCTATTGGATATACTCTTGATGATCTTAAGGGCATTAGTCCCACTCTATGCCAGCACAAAATAAAACTGGAGAAAGATGCTAAACCAGTTGTTGATCATCAATGAAGGTTAAATCCTAAGATGAAATAAGTGGTAAGAAATGAAATACTAAAGCTTCTGGAGGGAGGTATAATTTATCTTGTTGCTGATAGTCGGTGGGTAAGTCCTATTCATTGCGTCCCTAAGAAGGGAGGTATTACTGTTGTTCCTAATGATAAGGATGAATTGATCCCACAAAGAATTATTACAGGTTATAGAATGGTAATCAATTTCTGCAAATTAAATAAAGCTAGTAGAAAAGATCATTACCCTCTACCTTTTATAGATCGGATGCTAGAAAGACTATCCAAACATACACATTTTTGCTTTCTGGATGGTTATTTTGGTTTCTCTCAAATACCTGTGTCAAAAGAGGATCAAGAATAGACCACTTTTACTTGCCCTTTCGGTACCTTTGCTTATGAACGTATGCCTTTTGGTTTATGCAATGCACCTGCTACCTTTCAAAGATGTATGACTGCTATATTCTCTGACTTCTGTGAAAAGATTGTTGATGTTTTCATGGATGAGTTCTCCGTGTATGGAACTTCTTTTGATGATTGCTTAAGCAACCTTGATCAAGTTTTGCAGAGATGTGAAGAAACTAATCTTGTCTTGAATTGGGAGAAGTGCCACTTTATGGTTAATGAAGGTATTGTCTTGGGGCATAAAATTTTGGAAAGAGGTATTGAAGTTGACAAAGCTAAAGTTGATGCTATTGAAAAGATGTCGTGTCCTAACGACATCAAAGGTATAAGAAGTTTTATTGGTCATGCCGGTTTTTATAGGAGGTTCATTAAAGATTTCTCAAAAATTTCTAGGCCTCTAACTACCCTCTTACAAAAAGATGTTCCTTGATGATGATTATGTAGAAGCATTTGAAATACTTAAGAAAGCCTTGATTTCTGCACCTATTTTCCAGCCACCTGATTGCAATTTACCCTTTGAAATTATGTGCGATGCTAGTGATTATGCTGTAGGTGTTGTACTAGGGCAAAGAGTTGATAAGGAATTAAATGTTATCCAATATGCTAGTAAAACTCTAGACAATGCACAGAGAAATTATGCTACTACTGAAAAAGAATTTTTAGCCCTTGTGTTCGCTTGTGATAAGTCCAGACCTTATATTGTTGATTCCAAAGTAACTGTTCACACTGATCATGCTGCTATTAAATATCTTATGGAGAAAAAAGATGCTAAACCTAGACTTGTTAGATGGGTTCTCTTGCTACAAGAATTTGATTTGCCTATTATTGATAGAAAGGGAGCTGAGAACCCCGTTGCAGACAATGTGTCTAGGCTAGAAAATGTTCTTGATGACCCGCTACCTATTGATGATAGCTTTCCTGGTGAACAATTAGATGTCATAAGTGCTTCTCGTACTGCTCCATGGTATGTTGATTATGCTAATTACATTGTTGCTAAATTTATACCACCTAGTTTCACATACCAATAAAAGAAAAAGTTTTTCTATTATTTAAGACATTACTTTTGGGATGACCCACACCTCTATAGAGAAGTAGATGGTGTTATTATATGTTGTGTACCTGAGCATGAACAGGAACATATCCTAGGCAAGTGTCACTCCAAGGCTTATGGAGGACACCATGCTGGAGATAGAACTGGACATAAGGTATTGCAATCCGGTTTTTATTGGCCTACTATTTTCAAAGATGCCCGTAAGTTTGTCTTGTCTTGTGATTAATGCCAAAGAATTGGTAATATTAGTAGACGTCAAGAAATTCCTATGAGCTATTCACTTGTTATTGAACCATTTAATATATGGGGCTTTGATTATATGGGACCTTTTCCTTCTTCTAATGGATATACACATATTTTAGTTGATGTAGATTACATTACTAAGTGGGTAGAAGCTATTCCAACTAATAGTGCTAACCATAACACTTCTATTAAGATGCTTAAAGAAGTTATTTTTCCGAGGTTTGGAGTCCCTAGATACTTAAGGACTCATGGTGGTTCGCATTTTATTCATGGTGCTTTTTGTAAAATGCTTGCTAAGTATGATGTTAATCATAGAATTGCATCTCCATACCATCCATAGTCTAGTGGTCAAGTAGAATTGAGTAATAGAGATATTAAAATGATTTTTCAAAAGACTATTAATAGATCTAGAAAGAATTGGTCCAAGAAACTTGATGATGCATTATGGGCCTACAGAACTGCATATAAAAATCCTATGGGTATGTCTCCGTGTAAAATGGTTTATGGAAAAGCATGTCAGTTACCTCTCGAACTAGAACATAAGGCATATTGGGTTATTAAAGAGCTCAGTTATGATTTGAAACTTGCCGGTGAGGAGAGGCTTTTTGACATTAGCTCACTTGCTGAATGGAGAACCCAGGCCTATGAGAATGACCAATTGTTTAAAGAAAAAGCTAAAAGATGGCATGACAAAAGGATACAAAAGTGTGAGTTTAATGTAGGTGATTATGTTTTGCTATACAACTCTCGTTTAAGATTTTTTGCAGCAAAACTTCTCTCTAAATGGCAAGGTCCTTACATTATCGAGGAGGTCTATCATTCTAGTGCCATACAAATCAACAACGCCGAAGGCACAAATCCAAAGGTGGTGAACGGTCAAATAATCAAACATTACATCTCAGGTAATCCCATAAATGTTCAAACCAATGTTATTGACACCGTAACCCTGGAGGAGTACATAAGGGACACTTTCCAGAACATTTCAGACTCCGAAAAGGAATAGGTATGTGGTATGGTAAGTAAACTGAATCCAAAACTGCTCAAATAGCGTTTTTTTCTCTATTTTGGAATATTTAAAAATTAGGAAAATAAGAAGCGGTCCGAAAGAGACACAAGGCATCCACGAGGGTGGAGGGCGCGCCCCCTGCCTCGTGGACACCTCGTGTGCCCTCCGGACTCCGTTTTCTTGCCTGATACTTCTTTTGGTTAGTAAAAATTCCTTATATAATCTCCCGAAGGTTTTGATCACCGTACCACGGCAAAATCTTCTGTTTTAGTTTCGAGTTGTTCTTTCCTCACCGTAGATCCCATTAGGGTTTGTTCGAGTTCGTTGGAGTTCATCTCTGCTCCTCTTTGTTCTTCCTTGTTTCTTGTAGTTTTGATCTGACTTTGCACATCTTGCGCGGCGTCAGCTTTAGAACTCATTTTTTATATTTGAATGCCTCCTCTCCATGAGAGATCCCATCTGAGCACATGAACTACTCTGCTGCCGCAACTTTGGTTTAGAATTTTCTTCATTATTTGGCCTGCTATAGATCCACAATTATAGTATCAATCTGTGAAAGATGTTTATCCAACACTTAGCAAATTTTCACTCATAGATCTGAAAATGGATAGCTGTGTGGGCGGCTTAACTTATAAACCATAACCCGCCAGGTACCATTAGTCCCCTCTTAAGCCGCCAATATTTTGCCTTGCATAACTCCAATAATATCCTCCGGATTAACATACTGCATGCTTATCGTTCTTACCCTTGAACCAATGGCTAGTTTAACAACATAATCTTAAACTGGAGAAGTTTCTTTTCAGATCATCATCAACAATGACTAAGACATTCATTGCATGCAACTGGGCATCATCTCGGGTCACCGAGGAAGACTTGAACAACTTTGTTGCAACTGACGTCTTAGCCAAGGAAAATGACATCCACTGGAGGGTCCCAGGCCTTGAAAATCCTCGTGATCCCAAGGAAGGAGAAGTAATTGTTTTCACTAACCATATGATCCGGGGGTTTACCCCGCCCTGTTCAAAATTCTTTCGGGACATATTGCACTTTTTCCAACTTCATCATCAAGATATTGGGCCGAATTCTGTTTCCAATATTTGCAACTTCCAAGTCTTTTGTGAAGCTTATCTTCAAGAAGAGCCAACTATTGAACAGTTCAAGAGTTTTATTACTTAAACCGGCAGACATAATTTACCGATGGGCCCAGTTTGGAACTAGACAAGGTTTCAATTCATAAGAGGAAAGAAGCCTCCTTCCCATATGCCAAACCGCCCCGTCATCCCAAGGACTGGAACCAGACTTGGTTTTATTGCCAAGACACATATCCAGTGGGTGAGAATCCCCTGTCGGGTTATCATGACCATTGGCTTAGCAACACACATCTGCTCCCATAGCGGATCAGTACAAAGGAATGGGCCAAGTATGTGCCACTTTTTCAAAGATTAGAGCCTTCATGGCTAATGGCTTAACCGGCATCGACCTTGTTCAGTGTTGGGTCTCCTGGAGGATCATGCCCTTAGGCCGCCGCCCCGACTTAATGTGCGAGTACACCGGTGACTTGAAAGATCCCCAACGCCACTGCGAAATCCAGTTGTCTGATGCTGAAGTCAATGAAGCAATCAAAGCTTTGTTGAATGAAAGCTGAGTAGAATGCAGTAAAATCAGACATAGTCCATTTTGCACTTTCAACAAGCTGACAACTGTAAGTATTGTACATCATGTTTTCATTAACACTGTCCACTTATGATCATCTGACCTCCATAGGCCGATTCTCCTTTTTGGACAAAGAAACTGCAAGATAAGCTGACCAAGCCAACCCGAACCAAGACTAAGGTCACAAACAAGCCTGCCAAGAAGAAGACCGATCCCTCCGAGTTATTGAACATGGATGGCGATCGTGATGATGATGAGTCAAAGGTAGAACTTGACTCTCTTGGCTCATTTTTTGTACAACTCATTGATAGTGACTGTTATCAAGATGAAGCACAAGCCAGCTGCGCGGGTAACGAAGATGTAATTGTTCTTTCCTCCGGCTCAGAATCTCTGCCAAAACACAAAACTCGCCAAGCAAGCCGGAAAGTAAGGTTTTCTCATCCTTTGGCTTATTTGGATCCCAACTTTATTTTGAAGAAGCAGCAACATGAAGCTCGTTGCACAACCCGGAACAGCGGTAGCAGGATCCTTTCCTCCGGCTTACCCAACACTCTAGATCCCCGCAAGCGACGTCTAGAGGTCTCTACAAACTCCGACTTAACTTATCCCAGGGCCGGTGTCGGTGTCAAAACCGGCGGATCTCGGGTAGGGGGTCCCGAACTATGCGTCTAGGCGGATGGTAACAGGAGACAAGGGACACGATGTTTTACCCAGGTTCGGGCCCTCTTGATGGAGGTAAAACCCTACATCCTGCTCGATTGATATTGATATTGTGGATGTTTACAAGAGTGGATCTACCACGAGATCAAGGAGGCTAAACCCTAGAAGCTAGCCTATGGTATGATTGTAATGGTTGTTGTTGTGTCCTACAGACTAGAGCCATCCGGTTTATATAGACACCGGAGAGGGCTAGGGTTACATAGAGTCGGTTACAATGGTAGAATATCTACGTATCCGTATCGCCAAGCTTGCCTTCCATGCCAAGGAAAGTCCCATCCGGACACGGGACGAAGTCTTCAATCTTGTATCTTCATAGTCTTGGAGTCTGGTCGATGATGATAGTCCGGCCGATGATAGTTCGGCTGATGATGGTAGTCCGGCTATCCGGACACCCCCTAATCCAGGACTCCCTCAGTAGCCCCTGAACCAGGCTTCAATGACGATAAGTCCGGCGCGTATATTGCTTGGCATTGCAAGGCGGGTTCCTCCTCCGAATGATAGAAGATTGTGAACACCAGGATAGTGTCCGGCTCTGCAAAATAAATTCCACATTCCACCGTAGAGAGAATAATATATACACAAGTTCAATCTGCTGACGTTTTTTGCGGCATGACGTCACGCCACTACCAAGCCATTACGTTTTTTACTCTACCACCTCAGCGCATTTAGCGAAGCGGTTTCCTTGGCACGTCTTGTCGAAGCAGAGATCGTGTTCCCCCTTAATCCGGGAGGTCTCATCAATACGGACGTGGGTAACCCAACCGCGCCATTGATGGTGACGCTTGGGGGATAAGCGAGTTTTACCAGGCCGGTGGGGGACGCGTAGACTTCGCCCGCCCATATAAGGGATAAGGATTCACCTTTTCACCTACGCCTTCTTCCTCCTTTGCTTATCCATCTCCGCGCACTCGAGCTCCAGCACCCAAGCCCGCACATCTCGTCTCAACCTTCCCCAGTCATGTATGGAGCGGGAGGCAAGTGGATGACCTCCTCCATTACGGAGGAGCACATCAAAAGACTGCGCAGCGCCGGCTACCTATCCGGCGACATTGCGCACCGGCTGCCCGACGAGGGGCAGCTCATCCCCACCCCCAGGCCCCATGAGAGGATCGTTTTTCTTCCCCACTTCCTCCGCGGACGGGGCTTTCCACTTCACCCCTTTGTCTGGGGGCTCATGTTCTACTACGGCCTGGATTTCCATGATCTGGCGCCGAACTTCATCCTCAACTTCTCGGCGTTTATCATCGTGTGCGAGGCCTTCCTCTGCATCCAGCCCCACTTCGGCTTGTGGCTCAAGACCTTCAATGTCAAGCCGAAGGTAGTGATGGGCACTCAAGTGGAGTGCGGATGCGCCATGTTGGGCAAGATGCCCAACGTCCTTTGGTTCGAAGGGGCCTTCGTGGAATCCGTCAAGGGGTGGCAATCAGGGTGGTTCTATATCACCGAGCCGTGCGACCCTACGTGGGCGGCGGCCCCCGAGTTCAGATCTGGTATCCCCACGCAGCTCACCTCCTGGAAAGAGAATGGCTTGCTGTGGGGTAGTTCGGAGGAGCTGACGGGACTCCAAGCCTGTATCCAAAAGTTGGTGAAGAAGCTCAGGCTGGTTAACGTGGTCCAAGTCATGCTCGTCCGCCGGATTCTCCCATGCCAGGAGCGGGCATTCAATCTGCGGGAGTTCAATCCGGAACAGCACCAGGCGCTGAGCGGGCTCTTCGACACGACGTACGAAGGCGCCTGGAGGGTGCTATTTAAGGGCACCGAAGCCCCCGCATCCGCGACTGAAGATCGCAGATTTCGCTCGCAGCGCCAAGCCGACGAGGTAAGTGATTCTACCCCTTTACGGGACACTTGCTTTTCATAGTTTGACTCTATGCGGGTTTTAATTTCCCCTTTTCCTTTGACAGGACTGGATGAGGAAGGCGGAGCAGATTATCTGCCCGGCTCCTATGCCAGAAAACCTAGTAGTCGCCCATCTAGCGAGGCTGCTGGTTCCAGCACCGCACGTGGTGCCGGAGAAGAAGGCCAAGAAGGAGGCCACGGGTGCTCGAAAGAGTTCCCGTTTTCAGGTGTCCCGCGACTCCGGGGCGGACTCCTCCCCCGAAAACGAGGAGGAGAAAGAGGACTCTCTCCCAGAGGAGGGAGAGAGGAAGAGGAAGGCTTCCCCAACAGGGGAGGCCGAAGGGTCCAAGAGGGGAAGGACTATTCCCCCGGATAGCTCCGCCAACATCAACGTTGGCGAGGAAGAATGGCCTTCAAGGGCCAGGCCTCCGGCGAGATCGTAAGTATCCGGATTCCTGAATGATTTATAATTTCTTTTCCTGCGTCACATAGTGTCATTCTGATGTCGCATGCTGCCTGTAGTCCGGCCAATGATGATCTCCCCGCTTCATCGAGCGGGTCGTTGGCTCCGTCGGATGTAGACTCCATCCCGACCGCCTCCACCCCTCGCGTCATCGAGGACGCCGAGGTGGGATCCCAAGAAGGGACCCATCAGGGGGAGGCTCCAGAGGCGCCACAAGGCGGCCTCCCGGACTTTGCGCCGGACTCCACATCAGAACCCGCAGTGGTTCCGGAGTCCGGCCGGTGGCCCCTTCGCACGAAGGGAAAGACCGTGACGCCGGCAGCTTCCGTCCAACCGGAGGCGCCGGACAATTTGTTGGAGGCGCTGCAGAGCGCTTCCATCGAGGAAGAACACCGCACTATTATGAGTGCGGTGATTCAGAAGGTACAGCTTGCCAAGAGCGGGCTAACCGAAGCCTGCAGTAGCCTTCTATCAGGCTTTGAGGTAAGAAGTTAAAAATATGCAATGTAATACCGCATAGACAGTAGCCCTTGATGCTCGGTTCGGTGTTCGGAAAGAAAAGCCGGACTGAGCATCTGAAAAAAAAAGATATACGCAGGGTTGCTAAAAAATTATGTCAATATGGGTTGCAGGCTGCGCTGCTGACCTCTGCCGCACTGACTGCGGAGGTCGGTGCTTTGAAGCAGGAGCTCGAGCGGTCCGAGCAAGAGCTCGGCCGCGCCAAGAAGCAGCTCCAGGACAAAGAAGGTGAGTAACACCACTTTGAACTTGTACCTTACAGAAAAGGATTTAGGTTGCAACAAAAAATAACAAGGATAACATGGGTACTGCAGGGGCCACGAACGAGGTGGCGACCCTGAAGGAGGCCGTGTCCGCGGCCGAACGCAATGCGGCCGCGGAACGGGCAGAGCGAGAAAAGCAGGAGGCGCGGGTGGCGGTGGTTCGGCAAGAGCTCCAGGCTCTCATGGAAAAGCATGAGAGTGTGGAGCGTGACTCAAAGACTCAAGAGTACGAGCTTGCCTCGGCTCTCGAAAGTGCCGAAACTGCCAAGGCCGATGCCCATAAGTCCCTTCAGGAGATTGAGTTGGTGAGGAAGATAGTGGCGGGTAAGGCATTTTTCATGCAAAGCAAGCATGTGAATGTAAATTACGTGTTACTTACCCGAAATCGGAGCTCTCCAGGGGCATTTGCAGATCTGCCTCGCAGTGTCTCTGATGTCGCCGCATTCTACCGAGCCGAGGAGGGGAGCTCAACGGAGAAGGTCTTCTGGTCTCAGTATGCTGAGGCCGGCCATCCGGTGCCCCCTAGCGACTAGCTGAAGCAGCTAGTCGAGCTCCACAAGGTGGCCGAGCAGGCCATGAAGGGCCTCATAGTCCGGCTGTGGCCTGGAGAGGCCATGCCTGGGAGCTACTTCGGCCTCGTGCGACAGTTGGTGGATGCGTGCCCCTGGGTGGAGGTTATCAAGCGCTCCGCCTGTATTGAAGGTGCTTGTTGGGCCCTTGCCCGCGGAAAGGTGCATTGGGGCAAGCTGGATGCAGAGAAGCTAATCACTGACGCGCCACCAGCGGGCAAGGAATATCATACGCCCGAGATGTACTATAAGATTGTATTGAAGGGTGCCCGCAAAATTGTGGATGAGTGCCCCAGGGATGTAATTATTGAGTAAATTCGCAATGTGTTATCCTGTGCGCTGAAAACTTTGTTCATATGCGCTAAGCAACGCTTGTTGATTTAAAATATTACCTTTTGTGCGGCCGTTTATTAAATCTGAGAGATGGCAAGTCGTCGGCTTCTGCCCCCATGCCACGAGTGCTGGGGTGTTCGGGATAAACTTGAGCACTCTTGTTCCCATTTTTGGGTCCATCTAGGGAGGCGCTCAACACAACGAACAAGGCAACCGGACTTATAGTGCTTGAACACTCTCACTTAGCCATAGAATTCTATAATTTTAAATTTCGGCGAAGCCCCTAGTATTCGGAAGACCGAATTCGGGGCGCTATCCACGCCTTCGTCGGACATTATCCGGTACTTCGCTCGAAGCGGCGTAGGTCTTTAAGGACCCGAAAAGACCTCTCGAACAGCGACCAGTCTCTCACCTTATCATGACAGTCAGTTTTAGCTTTCTCCACTGAGGCGTTAACCCGGCTCAACCGGGGCGCAATCGCAGTGGTTCTCCCAGTGCTACCTTAGCCGATAGAACGGAACGTAAGGTGCCAAACATGGGAGCCGGGCAAACCCAACTATTGACCCAAGACATGATTCGGAGCCGATTCATATAATGCTATAAGTTCGGGGTGCCACACTTGTGAAAGTGTGCGGACTTTATCACACCATAATGCGGGGAACATAAGCCCCTGGTGTATTTGGCCGTACCAAAATGTACGGATGCAACATGTCGTAAATGAACATATATATATAAGGTAATGCAATTATGGGCAAAAAGTGCTGCATTTTATTTGAGAAGATTTGCTATGAGTGCGGAATGATACAAATATTGCGGAAAGCAAGGGATTGGACGAATTAAAGGCATCTCCCTCCAGGGGTAGGCCGCGGAATGGTGTATTTAACAAATTTAATGCTCGTAATGGAGACCACCTGAGTGTTCGTCGCAGCCTTTGTCCCTCCCTGGCTGTTGCATCATGAGTTCGGCAGGTTCGCCGCCGGACAGAGTTCTGTATAAAAAAGAGAGAAATAAAAGATAAAAAGGGTGACACACTTGGGAGCCCCTGGTGTGGTCGAACCGCACTCTGGGTCTGTTGTGGTTGTGCCTCTCCCCCTATGCCCATGGTATCTCCAGGGCGTAATTATGTACGCGGAGAGTTTGTCTTACAATTGTGCGAGGGCTGCGGTTGAGGCCGCATTGCTACGCGTGCTCGGAACGTGCCAGGTGGTCTTGGTTGATGTTGCTCCGGGCGCGGTTAGCCGTGTCCGGTC
The DNA here is from genome assembly GCF_018294505.1 of Triticum aestivum. Classification (NCBI taxonomy): domain Eukaryota; kingdom Viridiplantae; phylum Streptophyta; class Magnoliopsida; order Poales; family Poaceae; genus Triticum; species Triticum aestivum. Next base: position 603,933,198 of record NC_057810.1, on the reverse strand, counting down.
GTTTAACGGCCGGACTCAAAAATTGCCTTAAAAGGCTGCTCTGTACTTCTGCCGCGAGAGCCGCTGTATGTTCCTCCATTCGGAGGGAGCGTTCCGTGTTTCCATTGACCGTGATGACTCCACGAGGGCCTGGCATCTTGATATTAAGGTATGCATAATGCGGCACCGCGTTGAATTTTGTGAACGCGGTTCGTCCGAGCAAAGCGTGATAGCCACTGCGGAATGGGACTATGTCAAAGATTAACTCCTCGCTTCGGAAATTATTCGGCGATCTGAAGACCACTTCCAGTGTAACTGAGCCTGTACAACTGGCCTCGACACCATGTATGACGCCTTTGAAGGTTGTCTTTGTAGGTTTAATCCTTGAAGGGTCTATGCCCATCTTGCGCACTGTATCCTGATAAAGCAGGTTCAGGCTACTGCCGCCGTCCATCAGGACTCTCGTGAGGTGAAATCCATCGATGATTGGGTCTAAAACCAATGCGGCGAATCCACCATGGCGGATACTGGTCGGATGGTCTCTTCGATCGAAAGTGATCGGGCAAGAGGACCATGGGTTGAATTTTGGGGCGACTGGGTCCATCGCGTATACGTCCCTTAGTGCATGCTTCCGCTCCCTCTTGGGAATATGCGTTGCGTATATCATGTTTACCGTCCGAACTTGAGGGGGGAATCCCTTTTGTCCTCTGTTGTTCGACGGCCGGGTCTCTTCCTCGTCATTGTTTTCGGCGATTAATTTGCCTGCCTGCTTGAATACCCAACAATCTCTGTTGGTGTGGTTAGCTGGCTTTTCGGGGGTTCCATGTATTTGACAGGAGCGGTCGAGTATTCAGTCCAAATTGGACGGGCCCGGAGTGGTTCTTTTGAATGGCTTCTTCCATTGACCGAGCTTGGAGCCTCGGAATCCGGCGTTGACTGCCGTATCCTCATTGCTTTCGCCGTTAATGCGGCGTTTGTTTTTGTTTCGGCGCGACCTGCCATTGCGGTCCTTGGTATCCGGACTGCCAGCGTTTTTGCTGAGGTTGTTGCTGCAAGCTAGCCAGCTATCCTCTCCCGCACAGAAGCGGGTCATGAGTGATGTGAGGGCTGCCATGGATTTCGGCTTCTCCTGTCCTAGGTGCCGGGCCAACCACTCGTCGTGGATGTTATGTTTGAAGGCAGCGAGGGCCTCTGCATCCGGACAGTCGACGATTTGATTTCTCTTTGTTAAGAACCGTGTCCAGAATTGCCTGGCCGATTCGTCTGGCTGCTGGATTATGTGGCTTAGGTCATCTGCGTCCGGTGGTCGCACATACGTTCCCTGGAAGTTGTCGAGGAATGCGGCTTCCAGGTCTTCCCAGCATCCAATTGACTCTGCGGGCAGGCTGTTAAGCCAATGCCGAGCTGGTCCTTTAAGCTTGAGCGGGAGATATTTGATGGCGTGAAGATCATCGCCGTGGGCCATATGTATATGGAGGAGATAATCCTCAATCCAAACCGCGGGGTCTGTTGTGCCATCGTAGGACTCGATATTAACGGGTTTAAACCCTTCAGGGATTTGATGATCCATTACTTCGTCAGTGAAGCATAGTGGGTGTGCGGCGCCTCTGTATTGAGCAATATCGCGACGTAGCTTGAGAGAGCGTTGTCTGCTGTGTTCGGCCCGGCCGGAGTAGTTGTATCCGGCACGACGGTATTCGTCGTGGGTCTTGGGGCGCCCACGTGATCCATAGATAGATCTGGATTGTCTTGCCTTGTCCTCCAATATATTCCACAAGTCTGGTGCGTTCCCCCGTGGCTTCATGCTTTTTGAGCGATGCCGGGGTACGGTTTTAGTGGAGGGCTTGCACGCCTCTCTGTCGTGGCCACAAGGTGGTCGGTCTGCCGTATTGTGCGCTGGTGATGCAGGTTTGTACGCTTCCTCCTCTAGTCGGGGGAGCAGCTTGCGTTTTGGGTAACTTTTGGAGGGGCGTTCGAGTTCATACTCTTCGGCCGCGAGGACCTCGGTCCATCTGTCGGCCAGTAGGTCTTGATCAGCTTGGAGCTGTTGCTGCTTTTTCTTTAGGCTGTTTGCCGTGGCCATTAGCCTGCGTCTGAAACGCTCTTGTTCGACGGGATCCTCAGGCACGACAAATTCGTCGTCGTCGAGGCTTGCCTCGTCTCCGGAGGGAGGTAAGTAATTATCATCCTTGACCTCTTCGTCTGCCGCCCTCTCGTGAGGGCTTGCTTCTGCCTCCTCCTGCGCTGGATCGTGCTGGAGGGGGTTGTCTTCGGCACTTTCTGGGGTGTTATTATCTCCTGTGCCGGAATCTCCATTCTTGCTGTGGCGGGATTTAGAGCGGCGCCGCTGACGTCGGCGCTTGGGCTGTTTCTTTAAGGAATCGGCCTCCGTTGCTTCTTCGCCGTCCCCATCTTTTGGGGTGTCCACCATGTATATGTCATATGACGAGGTGGTCTTCCAGTGTCCTGTAGGCACTGGTTCTTGATAGTCTCCGGCATCGTCGTCCATACCGTCGATGTCTTCGGAGTCGTAGTCGGGAACGCCGGTTAGATCGTCGACGGTGGCTACGAAGTGAGTGGTGGGTGGGCTCTGAATTTCTTCGTCGTCCGCGTCCCAACCATCCTGGCCGTAGTTCGGCCAGGGCTCTCCGGATAGCGAGAGATGCTTCAGCGAATTTAAGATATCGCCGAAGGGTGAGTGCTGAAAGATGTCCGCAGCGGTGAATTCCATGATCGGCGCCCAATCGGATTCGACTGGCAGGGGCGCAGGAGGTTCGGAGTCCGGCAGAGAGTCCGATACCTCGGAGTCATGAGCTTTATGCAGGACAAGGTAAGTGTTCGGCTCCATCGCCGTAGAAGTTGCAGCTCCCGAGGCGGTGTCCAGCCATCTGTCCTCCATCTGAGCGATCGGCTCCGGACTATGGGTCGGAGCGGATTCATGTGCGGCCTCCAAGGTGCTGTCCAGCGGCAGAGTTAGGTCATGCCCATCGTGATAGCGCGGCACGCTCGGCTGTGGCTCAGGTCCATCGCGGATATCGGCCTCCAAGATCAAGTCCCCGCGGATATCGGCCGTGAAGTTTAGGCTTCCAAACCTGACCTGACTGCCAGGGGCGTAGCTTTCGATCTGCTCCAGATGGCCAAGTGAGTTGGCTCGCAGTGCGAAGCCGCCGAATACGAAGATCTGTCCGGGGAGAAAAGTCTCACCCAGGACTGCGTCGTTGTCGATTAAAGAGGACATCAAGCCTATCGGTGACGACACAGAGGAACTCTCAATGAAAGCACCAATGTCGGTGTCAAAACCGGCGGATCTCGGGTAGGGGGTCCCGAACTGTGCGTCTAGGCGGATGGTAACAGGAGACAAGGGACACGATGATTTACCCAGGTTCGGGCCCTCTTGATGGAGGTAAAACCTTACGTCCTGATTGATTGATATTGATATTGTGGATGTTTACAAGAGTGGATCTACCACGAGATCAAGGAGGCTAAACCCTAGAAGCTAGCCTATGGTATGATTGTAATGGTTGTTGTTGTGTCCTACAGACTAGAGCCATCCGGTTTATATAGACACCGGAGAGGGCTAGGGTTACATAGAGTCGGTTACAATGGTAGGAGATCTACGTATCCGTATCGCCAAGCTTGCCTTCCACTCCAAGGAAAGTCCCATCCGGACACGGGACGAAGTCTTCAATCTTGTATCTTCATAGTCTTGGAGTCCGGTCGATGATGATAGTCTGGCCGATGATAGTTCGGCTGATGATGGTAGTCCGGCTATCCGGACACCCCCTAATCTAGGACTCCCTCAGCCGGTCTTTTTCGACAACCTCTTAATCCTTCCGATTCAAATTATTAGGGAATGTCTCATTGTTCCTTTGGCGACTCAATGGGGACTCATGTCCCGACCTTCAAACCTATTCCTGGGCTTTCAATTATTGTACTAACATCATCTTGTGTTTAATTCACAGGGCTATGGTAAAGCCCAGCAAGAAAATGAAGGTGACAAAAACCACTAAAAACCACTCTCAGCCGGAACAGCAGTCAGCAGAGACCTCCCACCAAGCCCCTGAAGCCACAGTCGATGAACTGCCACTGGTCGATCACAACGTTGACATGGACCAGATGGATGTTGATCCAGCTACCACCAATCCGCCAAGCCCCATAAAGACGCCAAGACCTGCTACCTCTTGAGCACTGCGTTGGTTTTCCCTTGAAGAGGAAAGGGTGATGCAGCAAAGTAGCGTAAGTATTTCCCTTAGTTTTTGAGAACCAAGGTATCAATCCAGTAGGAGGCTACACGCAAGTCCCTCGTACCTACACAAACAAACAAGAACCTCGCAACCAACGCGATAAAGGGGTTGTCAATCCCTTCACAGCCACTTGCAAAAGTGAGATCTGATAGAGATAATAAGATAAGATAAATATTTTTGATATTTTTATGATATAGATTGAAAAGTAAAGATTGCAAAATAAAGTAGATCAGAAACTTATATGATGGAAAATAGACCCGGGGGCCATAGGTTTCACTACTCGCTTCTCTCAAGATAGCATAAGTATTACGGTGGGTGAACAAATTACTGTCGAGCAATTGATAGAAAAGCAAATAATTATGAGATTATCTATGCATGATCATGTATATAGGCATCACATCCATGACAAGTAGATCAAAATGATTCTGCATCTACTACCATTACTCCACACATCGACCGACTCCTGCCCGCATCTAGAGTATTAAGTTCATGAAGAATAGAGTAACACATTAAGAAAGATGACATGATGTAGAGGGATAAACTCATGCAATATGATATAAACCCCATCTTTTTATCCGTGATGGCAACAATACAATATGTGCCTTGCTACCCCTACTGTCACTGGGAAAGGATACCGCAAGATTGAACCCAAAGCTAAGTGAGGGAGTCCTGGATTAGGGGGTATCCGGACAGCCGGACTATATACTTTGGCCGGACTATTGGACTATGAAGATACAAGATTGAAGACTTCGTCCCGTGTCCGGATGGGACACTCATTTGCGTGGAAGGCAATCTTGGGGATTCGGATATGTAGATCTCCTTCTCTGTAACCAACTCTATGTAACCCTAGCACCCTCCGGTGTCTATATAAATCGGAGGGTTTAGTCTATAGGACAACAACAATCATAATCATAGGCTAGCTTCTAGGGTTTAGCCTCTACGATCTCATGGTAGATCAACTCTTGTAATACTCATATCATCAAGATCAATCAAGCAGGAAGTAGGGTATTACCTCCATCGAGAGGGCCCGAACCTGGGTAAACATTGTGTCCCCAGCCTCCTGTTACCATTAGCCTTAGACGCACAGTTCGGGACCCGCTACCCGAGATCTGCTGGTTTTGACACCGACATTGGTGATTTCATTGAGAGTTACACTGTGTTGTCACGATAAGGCTTGATGGCTCCTTCAATCATCTTCAACGACACAGTCCAAGAGGAGGTTTTCTTTCCGGGACAGATCTTCATATTCGGCGGCTTCGCACTGCGGGCCAATTCGCTTGGCCATCTGGAGCAGATCGACAGCTACGCCCCTGGCCACTAGGTTAGGTTTGGAAACCTAAACTACACTACCGACATCCACGAAGACATGATCTTTGACGGATTCGATCCCATGTCAGGTGCGCCAAACAGTCCCGATGAGCATGACTTAGATCTGCCATCGGACAGTATTCGAGGGATCACGCCTGTGGCTGCCCCGGGAAACAATCCGGAGCAGATTGTTCCATCCGAGGGCGGGTGGATGGACCCCGCCATGGAGGCCGCACACTCATCGGCCTTGGAGCCGAACACTCATTCCACCTCCTATGAGGTCGGTACCATCGGACCCTCGGACTCGTCTCCAGCTACAGGATCTGAACCGCGTAAGCCCGTGCCTATCGAATCTGATTGGGCACCGGTCATGGAGTTCACCTCCGCGGATATCTTTCAGCACTCGCCCTTGGGCGACGTGCTAAACTCATTAAGGTCTTTCTTTTTGTCAGTAGACTCTTGTCCGAACTATGTCCGGCTCGAGTGGGAAGCGGACGACGAAGAAATTCATTCCCCACCCACCACCCACTTAATAGCCACTGTCGATGACCTAACCGATGTGCTCGACTTCGACTCTGAAGACATCGACGGTATGGACGATGATGCAGGAGATGAACAGGAACCACCGCCTATCGGGCACTGGACAGCCACCTCATCATATGACATATATATGGTGGACACCCCCAAAGAAGGCAATGCTGACGAGGCGACGGAGGATAAACCCCCGGAGAATCAATCTAGGCACCGGCGTCATAGACGCCGCTCCAAGCCCCGCCATAGCAAAAATAATGCTACCGGCACAAGAGATGACAATAATCTGGATGGTGCCAAAGACGAAAACAATCGTGCCGAGCTAGGCTTCGAGCAAGCCGAGCAATAAGATGGGCAAACTAGCCCTAAGGAAGAGACAACAGATGGAGAATCAGAGGATGATAATAAATGCCTCTCTCCAAAGATGAAGTGAGCCTTGGCGACGACGAATTCATCGTGCCTGAGGATCCCGTCGAGCAGGAGCGCTTCAAGCGCCGACTTATGGCCAGTGCAAAAAGCCTAAAGAAAAAGCAGCAACAGCTTCAAGCTGATCAAGATCTGCTAACTAATAGATGGACCGAGGTCCTGGCTGTCGAGGAATACGAACTCGAGCGCTCTACAAAAAGTTACCCAAAGCGTAGGTTGCTACCTCAACTCGAGGAGGAGGCATCAAATCCCACACTACCAGCGGATGATGCGGCTGACCGTCCACCCCGTGGCCAAGACAAAGTGGCGTACAAGCCCGAAGTCCAGACCGCACCCCGTCGCCAAGCAAGCAAAAACACGAAGGCCGGGGGCTACACAAAGGACCTGCGAGACATATTGGAAAACAAAGCAGGACAGTCAAGATCGATCTACGGATCACGGGGGCGCGCCACAACATGTGATGATGACCATCACGCCGGACACACTAAACAAAAGTCCGGCTGGGCCGAATACAACAGACCAGACTCATTCGAACTGCGTCATGATGTAGCCCGGCATAGAGGCGCCGCACACCCCCTATGCTTCACTGATTAAGTAATGGATCATGAATTCCCAGAAGGGTTTAAACCCGTGAATATTGAAGCATACAATGGCACAACAGACCCTACGGTATGGATTGAAGATTTTCTCCTACACATTCACATGGCCCGCGGAGATGATCTACATGCCATCAAGTACCTCCCACTAAAACTCAAGGGACCAGCTCGGCATTGGTTGAATAGCTCACCGGCAAACTCCATCGGTAGTTGGGAGAACCTGGAAGACACATTCCTCGACAACTTCCAAGGCACTTATGTGCGACCGCCGGATACTAACGACCTAAGTCACATAACACAACAGCCCGGAGAGTCAGCCAGGAAATTCTAGACTCGGTTCCTAACTAAAAAGAACCAAATTGTCGATTGTCCGGATGCCGAAGCCTTAGCAGCTTTCAAACATAACATCCGTGACGAATGGCTCGCCCGACACCTCGGCCAAGAAAAGCCAAAGTACATGGCAGCCCTTACGACACTCATGACCCTCTTTTGCACGGGCAAGGACAGCTAGCTGGCTCATAGCAATATCACAACAGAAAATTCCGGTGATTCAGACGCCAGAGACAGCAACGGCAAGCCACGACGCAATAGACACAAGTGTCGAAACATTGGCGACAACGCCGAAGACACGACAGTCAACGCCGGATTAAGAGGCTTGAAATCCAGTTAGCGGAAAAAGCCATTCAAAATAAACAATCCGAACTCGTCCAGTTTGGATCGCATACTCGATCGCTCATGTCAAATTCATGGCACACCCGATAAACCAGCCAACCACACCAACAGAGAATGCTGGTTATTTAAACAGTCAGGCAAGTTGAATGCCGAATACAAGGACAAGGGGCTGCATAGCAATGACGATGAGGAGCCCCGGCCGCCAAACACAGGAGGACAGAAGAAACTCCCTCCCCAGGTGAAAACGGTGAATATGATATATGCAACCCATATTCCCAAGCGGGAAAGGAAGCATGCACTACGAGATGTCTATGCGATGGAGCCAGTCGCCCCAAAGTTCAACCCATGGTCTTCCTGTACGATCACCTTCGGTCGTAGGGACCATCCTACCAGTATCCGTCATGGTGGTTCAGCCGCATTGGTTCTCGACCCAATCATTGACGGATTCCACCTTACACGAGTCCTCATGGACGGTGGCAGCAGCCTAAACCTGCTTTATTAGGATACAACGTGCAAAATGGGCATCGATCCCTCAAGGATCAAACCCACCAAAACCACCTTCAAAGGTGTAATACCAGGTGTAGAGGCCTGTTGTACAGGCTCAATCACATTGGAAGTAGTCTTCGGATCTCCGGACAACTTCCGAAGCGAGGAGTTAATCTTCGATATCGTCCCCTTCCATAGTGGTTATCATGCCCTACTAGGACGAACCGCATTTGCTTGATTCAATGCGGTGCCGCACTACGCATACCTCAAGCTCAAGATGCCAGGACCTCGCAGGGTTATAACAGTTAATGGAAACACAGAGCGCTTGCTCCGTACGGAGGAGCACACTGTGGCCCTAGCGGCAGAAGTACAAAGCAGCCTTCTTAGGCAAACAGCCAATTCAGCGATGAAGAACCCGGAAACCGTCAAGCGAATCCGGAGTACCCCGCAGCAGGATTATCCGACATGTCCAGAGCTCGACTAGCAATTCGTCCTCCGTCCTAGTCCTAGTCAAGCGGCGAAATTTGTGCCATGCGCACATAATTACACACTAAAAATACCATGGGCATAGGCGGAGGCACAGCTAGGACGCGGTCCACAATGCAGCTCAACCGCCATAGGACCCGTATTCCTTCATCATTTTATTTCTATCAGGACCCAATTTTCTGGAAGCCCTTTCAGATAGCCGGATTATAGGACTCATCACGGAAAGGAAAAACCAAGGAGGTAAGAAGCTTTGACATACAAGGGAATACCCAGGTGGTCTTATCATTATACCTGTTTTATATACCCACACGTAGCTTACCCTTGGTTAGGACATGTTAAATAGTCCTATTTTGCTTATCGCACTACTTGTATACATATGCTTCGACGTATCATTTGAATAACAGTGGAAGAAACATACAACATCAGCTTATTATTACATTTTCTTCATATTTTTCCTTAAACTGTTTATTTATTACAAATTGCATCCGTGCACTTTGGTACGTTCAGTTCGCCAGGGGCTTCAGTGTACCCCATAACACGGCAGGAAAAATCCGAACAATTTCGACAGTGCGGCACCCCGAACTTAAAGCATTATATGCATCAGCTCCGAATCATGTCTTGGGTCAATAGTTGGGTTTTCCCGGCTCCCTTGTTTTGGTGCCTTATGTTCCGCTATATCGGCTAAGGTAGCGCAGGGAGAACTACTGTGATTGTGTCCCGGTTCTTCCGGACGAGCACCTCAGTAGAGAAAGTCGAAAACTGACTGTCATGATGCGGCGAGAGCTGGTCGCTGTTCGAGAAGTCTCAAATCCTTAAAGATCTTTTCCACTTTGGGCGAGGAGTCGGCCTTGTCCGATTTAGGCGTGCATAGCGCCCCAACTTCGGCCTTCCAAATACTAGGAGATACGCCAAAATTTAAAATTGTAGACTTCTATGGCCAAGTGAGAGTGATAAAATTGTATAGTCCGATTGCCTTGTTCGTTGTGCTAAACACCTCCTTAAAGGACCAAAGATTTGGATTAAGAGTGTTTAGATTTATCCCGAACACCCCGGTACTAGCTACATGGTGGCGGAAGCCGACAACTGGCCAACTCTCAGATTTTATAAACGGCCGCACAGAAGGTAATATTTTAAATCAACAAGCGTTCAATAATGCACATGAACTCGTTTTTCATATTACAGGATGACATGAGTACATTTCTCTCAAATATTACATCCTTAGCACATTCATCCGCCACAAGGCGGGCACCCTTCAGGACACCCTCATAATACTTCTCAGGGTAACGATGCTCCTTGTCCTTTGGTGGCCCCTCCTTCAACAGCTTCTCGGTGTCTATCTTCGCCCAGTGCACTTTTACACGGGCGAGGGCCCTGCGCGCCCCTTCAATGTAAACGGACCGCTTAATGACTTCAAGCCGCGGTTGGCATTTACCATCCACTTTACAAGGATGAAGTAGCTGTCGGGCAGGGGCTCGCCAGGCCACAGCCAGACTATAAGGTCCTTCATGGCCAGTTCAGCCGCCTTGTGTAGCTCGACCAGTTTCTTCAGCTGGTCGCTCAAGGACATCGGATGTTCGGCCCCAATATACTGGGACCAGAACAGCTTCTCCGTCGAGCTCCCCTCTTCCGCACAGTAGAACTCCGCGGCATCCGATATGTTGCGCGGCAGATCGGCGAACACTCCTGGAGAGCTCCGAATTCAGGTAAGTAAAAGGAAAGTCTCCTTCACATGCTTGCTTTGCATAATGAATGTCTTACCCGCCGCTATCTTATTGTCCGCCAGGATCTCCTGGAGGGCCTTTTGGGCTTCGGCATTGGCGTCTTGCACGCTCTGGAGGGACTTCACAAGCTCGGACTCTCACGTCTTGGAGTCACGCTCCAGGGACTCGCATTTTTTGACAAAGTCCTGGAGCTCTTGCTGGACCTCATTTACCCGAGCATCTTGCTTCTCGCGCTCGGTGTGCTCCTTGGCCACCCTGTCTTCGGCATCGGACAGCGCTTTCTTCAGGGCCGCCACTTCGGTCGTGGCCCCTATTAAAATCCATGGTGCTTCTATTAGCATCAACGATTTTCTTATATATGACACACAGACGGGGTATCACTTACCTTTGTTCTCTTCGAGCTGCCTCTTCACGAGCCGAGCTCTTCCTCGGCCCGCCCCAGGTCCCGCTTCAGTCTGGAGACCTCAGCAGTGCGGGCAGTAGCGGCCAGCAGAGACGTCTGCATATTTACATACACAGAAATATGATTAGAGCATGTTGATGTTATTTGATCCTCTGTTTGTCCTTTCTTCCCGAACACCAAACAGAGCATCAAGGTCTACTATCTATGCTATGATATTTTCTCATAATGTGATTGCTTACCTCAAAGCCTGTTAGGAGGTTGGCGCAAGCTTCGGTCAATTTGCTTTTCGCGGACCGAACCTTCTCAATCACCGTACTCATAAAAGTACGGTGCTCTTCGTCAATGGAAGCACCGTGAAGCGCTTCCAGCAAATTTTCTGATGCCTCTGGTTGGACAGAGGTCATCATAACAACCGTCTCACCTTCCTTAGAAAGGGGCTTCCTACCTGAATCCGGAACCATCCGAGGTTCCGGCACAGTATCCGATCGGGAGCCGGACTTTCTACGGCCCCCGTCGTCAATATCCATGGGGGTCTTTCCCCTAATAAGCCCGGCGTCCAGGATTTTGCCTTGCGACGTCTCCGAAATCGTCTCCCCCTGCTTCGGTATCCTCTAGGACAACACCTCGGTGTCATCCGCGGGCCGGGGGGATGTGGCTGTCGGGAGCGAATAGCTATTCATCTCCGACGGACTCAAAGACCCATCTGAGGAGGATACGTCAATGTGGGCTTTGGACGGACTGCATGATCATCTTTAACATGTTAAGAAGCAATAAAACGAAACATACCAGAAGCATTATAGTGTCCGGATACTTACGACTTTGCTCGGGGCTTGTCCCTGGCCAGCCACTCCTCATCGATGTAGGCGGCTGTGGTGGATTGGTCCGGAGGGAGGTTCCATCCCTTCTTGGACCCTTCGGCCTCCCCAGATGGGGCGGCCTTCGTTTTCTTCTCCTCCCTGGTTGGGGGAGGGATTTCCTCTTCCTCCTCCTTGTTTTCGTTGGAGGAGGGTGCCTCGGCGTCTTCGGACGATGTGTCCGACACAACCTTGCGCCGGAGACCCTTCCTGGTCCCTGTGGCCTTCTACTTGGCCTTCTTCTCCGGCACCTTGTAAGGCACCGGAACCAGCATCTCCGTCAGGAGAGCGGTTGCTGGATCTTCAGGTAGCAGAGCCGGACAGTCGATCTGCTCCGCCGTCGCCACATATTCCTGTTAAATCAGCACGGTGGCTTAGACTCCCCTCACGAACATACTGGGAAAAGCTCATCTTGAAATATATAAGGCTTACCGGATTAGCAGGGCACTTTGCGTTGAGTCCATCGTCCTCGGTGAGGGGAGCGGGTACTTCGGTGGCCTTCAAAAGCACCTTCTAGACGTCTTTGTGTGTCGTATCGAAGAGCTCCCGCAGCATCTGGTGTTCGGCCGAATTGAACTCCCACATATTGAATGCCCGTCTTTGACACGAGAGGATCCGGCGGAAGAGCATGACCTGGACCATGTTGACAAGCTTGATCTTCTTGCCTATCATATTTTTGATACAGTTCATGAGTCTGGTCAGCTCCGCAGGTGCACCCCAGGCCAAGGCCTTCTTTTCCCAGGAGGTGAGCCACATGGGGATGCCGGATCGAAATTCGGGGGCCGCCACCGAGTTGGTGTCGCGTGGCTTGGTGATGTAGAACCACCCCGATTGCCACCCCTTCACGTTCTCCATGAAGGAGCCTTCAAGCCAAGTAATGTTGGGCATCTTGCCCACCATGGCGCCTCCGCACTCCGCTTTCTGGCCACCCACAATCTTCTGCTTCACGTTAAAGATCTTTAGCCATAGGCCGAAGTGGGGCTTGATGCGGAGGAAGGCCTCGCACATGACGATAAACGCCCAGATGTTGAGGATGAAATTTGGGGCCAGATCATGAAAATCTAGCCCATAGTAAAACATGAGCCCGCGGACAAACGGGTGGAGGGGAAATCCCAGTCTGCGGACGAAGTGGGGGAGAAATACAACCCTCTCGTGGGGTTCCAGAGTTGGTATGATCTGCCCTTCGTCCGGGAGCCGGTGCGTGATGTCTGCGGCCAAGTATCCGGCTTCCCGAAGCTTCGTAATGTCCTCCTCCGTGATGGAGGAGGCCATCCACTTGCCTCCCGCTCCGGACATGATTGGAATGGCCTAACGGAGAAGGTGAGAACTTGGGCGCTGGAGCTCAATAGTGCGAGAATGGATGAGCAAAGGAGGAAGAAGGCGTGGGTGAAAAAGGGGAATCCTTATCTCTTTATAAAGGCGGTAGAAACCATGTGCCTCCCCTCTTGCCCGTTAAAATCGCTTGTTCCCCAAGCACCACGGTTGATGGTGTTGTTGGGTTACCCACGCCCGTATTGATGAGGATCCCGCAATAAGGGGACACGATCTCTGCTTCGACAAGATGTGCCAATAAAACCGCCTCGCAATATGTGAAGTGGCTGGTTGTGAAAAACTGTTCGAATAATGACCGGGCTGTGGTGTGATGTCACTCTACAAAAAAGTTGTCAGCATATTAGATTTGTGGAATACTGTTCTCTCTATGGTGGTATGTGGAATTTGTTTTGCAGAGCCGGACACGATTCTCATGTTCAAAATCTTCTATGGAGTATTCGGAGGAGGAACCCGCCTTGCAATGCTGAAGACAATCTGCGTGCCGGACTCATCTTCATTGAAGCCTGGTTCAGGGGCTACTGAGGGAGTCCTGGATTAGGGGGTATCCGGACAGCCGGACTATATACTTTGGACGGACTATTGGACTATGAAGATACAAGATTGAAGACTTTGTCCCGTGTCCGGATGGGACTCTCCTTTGCGTGGAAGGCAAGCTTAGCGATTCGGATATGTAGATCTCCTTCTCTGTAACCGACTCTGTGTAACCCTATCCCCCTCCGGTGTCTATATAAATCGGAGGGTTTAGTCCGTAGGACAAGAACAATCATAATCGTAGGCTAGCTTCTAGGGTTTAGACTCTACGATCTCGTGGTAGATCAACTCTTGTAATAATCATATCATCAAGATCAATCAATCAGGAAGTAGGGTATTACCTCCATCGAGAGGGCCCGAACCTGGGTAAACATCGTGTCCCCAGCCTCCTGTTACCATTAGCCTTAGATGCACAGTTCGGGACCCCCTACCCGAGATCCGCCGGTTTTGACACCGACACTAAGCACTTCTACTAATGCAATAAAGATCAATCTAGTAGGCCAAACCAAACTGATAATTCAAAGAGACTTTCAAAGATAACCAATCATACATAAAAGAATTTAGAGGAGATTCAAATATTTCCCATAGATAAACTTGATCATAAACCCTCAATTCATCGGATCTCGACAAACACACCACAAAAAGAGTTACATCGAATAGATCTCCAAGAAGATCGAGGAGAACATTGTATTGAGATTCAAAGAGAGAGAGAAGAAGCCATCTAGCTAATAACTATGGACCTGAAGGTCTGTGGTAAACTACTCACAACTCATCGGAGAGGCTTTGGCGTTGATGTATAAGCCCTCCATTGATTCCCCCTCCAACAGAGCACCGGAAAAGGCTCCAAGATGGGATCTCACGGGTACAGAAGGTTGCGGCGGTGGAAATAAGGTTTCGTGGTGCTCCCAGATGTTTTCAGGGTATGCAAGTATATATATGCGAAAGAAGTCGGTCAAGGGAGCCACGAGGGGCCCACGAGGGTGGGGGTGCGCCCACCCCCTAGGGCGCGCCCTCCTGCCTTGTGGCTTCCTCGTCTGCTTCTTGACGTCCACTCCAAGTCTCCTGGATTGCGTTTGTTCCAAAAATATCTCTCGCGAAGGTTTCATTCCGTTTGGACTCCGTTTGATATTCCTTTTCTGCGAAACACTGAAATAGGCAAAAAACAGCAATTTGGGCTGGGCCTCCGGTTAATAGGTTAGTCCCAAAAATGATATAAAAGTGTATAGTAAAGCCCATAAACATCCAAAACGGGTAATATAATAGCATGGAACAATCAAAAAGTATAGATACGTAGGAGACGTATCAAGCATCCCCAAGTTTAATTCCTACTTGTCCTCGAGTAGGTAAATGATAAAAACAGAATTTTTGATGCGGAATGCTGCCTAGCATATTTCTCAATGTAATTTTCTTTATTGTGGCATGAATGTTCAGATCCAAATGATTCAAAATAAAAGTTCATATTGACATAAAAAGAGTAATACTTCAAGCATACTAACAAGTAATCATGTCTTATCAAAATAACATAGCCAAAGAAAGCTTATCCCTACAAAATCATATAGTTAGGCTATGCGTCATTTTCATTCACACAAAATACTCCCATCATGCACAACCCCGGTTTCAGCCAAGCAATTGGTTCATACTTTTTAACGCACTTCAGCTTTTTTAACTCTCACGCAATACATGAGTGTAAGCCATGGATATAGCACCATGGGTGGAATAGAATATGATGATGGAGGTTGTGTGGAGAAGACAAAAAAGGAGAAAGTCTCACATTGACGAGACTAATCAATGGGCTATGGAGATGCACATCAATTGATGTCAACATGAGGAGTAGGGATTGCCATGCAACGGATGTACTAGAGCTATAAATGTATGAAAGCTCAACAAAGAAACTAAGTGGGTGTGCATCCAACTTGCTTGCTCACGAAGACCTAGGGCATTTTGAGGAAGCCCGTCATTGGAATATGCAAGCAAAGTTCTAAAATGAAAAATTCCCACTAGTATATGAAAGTGACAACATAGGAGACTCTCTATAATAAAGATCATGGTGCTACTTTGAAGCACAAGTGTGGAAAAAGGATAATAACATTGTATCTTTTCTCTTTTTCTCTCATTTTTTTATTTTGGTGGGCTTATTTGGCCTATTTTTTTATTTGGGCTTCTTTGGCCTTTTTTATTTTTCGTAAAGTCTGAAGTCTCATCCCGACTTGTGGGGGAATCATAGTCTCCATCATCCTTTCCTCACTTGGGATAATGCTCTAATAATGAAGATCATCACACTTTTATTTATTTACAACTCAAGAATTACAACTCAATGCTTAGAACAAAATATGACTCTATGTGAATGCCTCCGGCGGTGTACCGGGATATGCAATGAATCAAGAGCAACATGTATGAAAGAATTATGAAGGTGGCCTTGCCACAAATACGATGTCAACTACATGATCATGCAAAAGCAATATGACAATGATGGAGCCTGTCATAATAAACGGAACGGTGGAAAGTTGCATGGCAAATATATCTTGGAATGGCTATGGAAATGCCATAATAGGTAGGTATGGTGGCTGTTTTGAGGAAGATATAAGAAGGTTTATGTGTGATAGAGCGTATTGTATCACGGGGGTTTGGATGCACCGGCGAAGTTTGCACCAACTCTCAAGGTGAGAAAGGGCAATTAATGCACGGTACCGTAGAGGCTAGCAATGATGGATGGGTAAGAGTGTGTATCCATGGACTCACATTAGTCATAAAGAACTCATATTCTTATTGCAAAAGTTTATTAGCCCTCGAAGCAAAGTACTACTACGTATGCTCCTAGGGGAAGGGTTGGTAGGAGTTAACCATGGCGCGATCCCGACCTCCACTCATAAGGAAGGCAATCAAAAGAGCACCCCATGCTACAAATTTGTCACACAACTTTTACCATACGTGCATGCTACAGGACTTGCCAACTTTAACACAAGTATTTTTCAATTTCATAATTACCCAACTAGCATGACTCTAACATTACCACCTTTATATCTCAAAACAATTATCAAGTATCAATTTTATCATAATATTCAATGCACTCTATATGATAGTTTTTATTATACCCAACTTGGATGCCCATCATATTAGGACTAATTTCATAACCAAAGCAAATACCATGTTGTTCTAAAAAAACTCTCAGAATAATATAAGTGAAGCATGAGAGATCAATAATTTCTACAAAATAAAACCACCGCCGTGCTCTAAAAAGATATAAGTGAAGCACTAGAGCAAAATTGTCTAGCTCAAAAGATATAAGTGAAGCACATAGAGTATTCTAATAAATTCCGATTCATGTGTGTCTCTCCCAAAAGGTGTGTACAGCAAAGATGATTGTGGTAAACTAAAAATCAAAGACTCATATCATACAAGACGCTCCAAGCAAAACACATATCATGTGGTGAATAAAAATATAGCCCCAAGTAAAGTTACTGATAGACGAAGACTGTCGGTGTACAAAAGTAGGGGCTCTGCTTTTGACCCCTTTACTTGTGCGCGGACAGTCAGAGCCTCCCGCCACGGTTACTCACAGACACGGCAGGAAAAGGAAGATGGAGAGAAGCCGAAGCCACAAGGACAAACGAAGCAACAACAAGGATCAAGGCCACAAAGATCAGATAGGTATAGCAGGTTCCCCTGGCAAGGACCCTTGCCGGGGTTGCCTCAGCAGCCCCGGCAAGACCCTTGTCGGGGCAGCTCGCCCACGCCAACCAAGCGGGCCACCCTTGAGCCCACCAACGCCAATCAAATGCGTTGGAACCAGGCTCGGGAGGCACCTCCGTGGTGGCATGCAGATCTTTGTGAAGACATAGAATGCTCAAGATCAAAGGGTGGTAGGAAGGCAACCATACTCACCGAAGAGACCCACAGGAGCCTCGGCAAGATCCTTGCCGGGGAAGCCAGCGCGCCACGGCAAGACCCTTGCCGGGCCACCCGGCAAGGCCACTGCCAGGCCCGCACCAGCCAAGTTCCCACCACCGTTCCCACGCAGCTGCCAACCTAACCAGTTGGGCAGGCACCTGCGTGGCAGCATGCAATCCTTCGTGGAGGCTCCACCACCGCGCCACCTCAGCTGCCTGCCTGCCTACATGGCACTGCATGCATCCTGGACAGGGCGCGTGTCGAAGCGAGGGGGAGCGGCGACGGATGGGATGGGCCTCACCCCCATCCCTGATAAAGCGAAGGGACACCTAAGCCTTGCATTAAATGCGTCTTGTCCTGTAATGCTAGCGATAACCTCGCAACACCGTAGCACTTTCCACCTCCTGTGTGCCACTGTGGCAGCCCCTTTCGCCTATAAAAGGAGGCACATGGCATACAAAGAAGGGATTCAGCTCTTTTGAGCCCCGCAGCACCCAGAGCTAGTTCGAGAGCTCAAGAACACTAATACAACCACCAAAGCAGGATCGTAGGGTTTTACGCATCTTTGCGGCCCGAACCTGGGTAAATCCCTCTATGTCGTCTGCTTGTCCTGCTCTTCTCACGATCCCGCACCCCGCAATCATAGAAGGGATTCCAGTGATCCCATAGGTGTCGTTTCCCACCGACATCCTTGGCGCGCCAGGTAGGGGGCGTGCAATTGTGAGAATCTGGTCTAGTGGTAGGCCTAGCAGTTCATCATTGCCACGGCTCCTGCAAAGAGGGCCGCCAAGAGGGTGGCGCTGCCTGTTAGCACAAAGGACGCTGAGGTGATGACGACAGAGCTAAGTCATGCTGAACTCTAAGTTTTTGTCCTTAAATATAAGGTTATTATCCTCGATGGTTCTGCCTATGTATGGAAAGCCTGTACGCGGAGGGGCCCTCCTGCGATTGGCAAGGCCCTTGTTCTTATTCGAGTCCGCTCAATAGTTCGAGCGGCCATGTCGAGAGCGGCAGGGTAGCCTTTTGCCACCTGTTACGCTCTCGGTTCCGACTCGGGTCAAGCTCGACGGATCGAGTGGCCGCGCTGGGGGCGGCAAGGTGCTTCGCCCGGCAGTAGGCATGCCCAGCAGGCTCCTAAGGATTTGTCCTCAAGACGCCGCCCTGGGTTTACGCACCAGCAAGCCTGCCCAGTCGACGTGGGGCATGCATACAAAGGAAAATCAAATAGGAAAATAACGTGCATAATTTTGGGAGTACTGGAGAGTTATACTACATAAATTGTCGCCGCGGTTCTAACTAAAGATAGCATTGTCTTGGTCAGCCTCTTCGCCGTCTCCTGGGCCTTCTCGATGTCGGCCAGCTTCATGGTGAGCTCCTGGTCGCGCCTGGCCAGCTCGCTCTAAGTGGCCTTCAGCTCGTCCTGAGCCTGGCGCCACCAATCTTGTGCCTCGCTGACACGCCCCTCGAAGTCTGCCTCCACTTTCTCCACCACCGCCATCTTGGACTTGGCCTTGTCCAGGCGAGCGCGGTGGACAGCATGGAGTTTCTGGAAGTTGGCACCCATGGCCCGGAGCAGCTGCTCCTCCTAGGAGCCATCGCGTCGACGCTCGGCTCGTCAACGACGTCAAGCCCGGCAGCGGCAAGCACCTCACCGTCGAGAAACTCCCCCTCAATGGAGGCCCTGGAGCTTAACGCGCCTGGAAGGTGGACGAAGAGGTCCTCGTGCACCTTCAGGTACTTGGCGGAGCCAGAAGCAGCAGAGGGGGAGAGCTGGTCGTCGACCGCCGCCTCCTCAGCAGCGGCCTTGCCGGTCCCTTCGGTGGGCCCCTTGTCGGGCTCCTCGGCATGCCCCTTGTCGGGCCCTTCGGTGGCCCCCTTGGCGGCATCCTCGGTGGCACCCCTGGCGACCTCCTCGGCAGCAATCTTTTCTGCCTCTGCGGCGGCCTCTGCGGTGACATCCTCGATGGTGGTGTCGACGTCCTCCGAGGAGGGGCTTGGACACCAAGAAAGAGACGGGGTGGAGCCCAGATCGAAAGCCGGTGAGGAAAAGAGGAAAAGAAGAATGCAAACAAAAGAAAAGGGCGAGCAACCTACCCGTGCCAGGCCAAGAGGTGGAAGCCCTTTCTCCGCCATGGTCCGGCGCCGAAGAAAAGCCACCAGCGCCTGCATTCTCCTCCCCCTCCTCCGTGTGCATGGCCTCAGGGCTTGGTGCCCTTGCCGAGGACGCCCCTCGGGGCGGTGTGGTTGACGGAGGTGGTGATGGGGAACGTTGCAGAAAATAAAAAAAAATCTATGTTTCACCAAGATCAATCTATGAGTTCATCTAGAAACGAGAGAAAGGACTGCATCTACATACCCTTGTAGATCGTGAGCGGAAGCTTTCAAGAGAACGGGGTTGAGGGAGTCGTACTCGTCGTGATCCAAATCACCGATGATCCTAGTGTTGAACGGACAGCACCTCCGCATTCAACACACGTACGGTTGGGGAAGACGTCTCCTCCTTCTTGATCCAGCAAGGGGGGAGGAGAGGTTGATGGAGATCCAGCAGCACGACGGCGTGGTGGTGGATGCAGCAGCGATCTCGGCAGGGCTTCGCCAAGCTTCTGCGAGAGGGAGAGGTGTAGCATGGGGAGAGGGAGGCGCCAAGAGCATGGGTGTGGCTGCCCTCCCTCCCCCACTCTTTATATAGGGCCCGTAGGGGGCGCCGGCCCTAGGAGATGGGATCTTCATGGGGGGCGGCGGCCAGGGGGGTGGCTTGCCCCCCAAGCCAGGTGGAGGCGCCCCCACCCTTAGGGTTTCCCAACCCTAGGCGCAGGGGGGGCCAAGGGGGGGCGCACCAGCCCATCAGGGGCTGGTTCCCCTCCTAGTTCAGCCCATGGGGCCCTCTGGGATAGGTGGCCCCACCCAGTGGACCCCCGGGGCCCTTCCGATGGTCCCGGTAAAATACCGGTGACCCCCGAAACTTTCCCGATGGCCGAAACCTGACTTCCTATATATAATTGTTTACCTCCGAACCATTCCGGAACTCCTCGCAACGTTCGGGATCTCATCCGGGACTCCGAACAACTTTCAGTTTCCTGCATACTCATATCTCTACAACCCTAGCGTCACCGAACCTTAAGTGTGTAGACCCTACGGGTTCGGGTGACACGCAGACATGACCGAGACGGCTCTCCGGTCAATAACCAACAGCGGGATCTGGATACCCATGTTGGCTCCCACATGCTCCTCGATGATCTTCTTCGGATGAACCACGATGTCGAGGATTCAAGCAACCCCTGTATACAATTCCCTTTGTCAATCGGTATGTTACTTGCGCGAGATTCGATCGTCGGTATCCCAATACCTCGTTCCATCTCGTTACTGGCAAGTCACTTTACTCATACCGTAAGGCATGATCCCGTGACCAAACACTTGGTCACTTTGAGCTCATTATGGTGATGTATTACCGAGTGGGCCCAGAGATACCTCTCCGTCATACGGAGTGACAAATCCCAGTCTCGATCCGTGTGAACCCAACAGACACTTTCGGAGATACCCGTAGTATACCTTTATAGTCACCCAGTTACGTTGTGACGTTTGGTACACCCAAAGCACTCGTATGGTGTCCGGGAGTTACATGATCTCATGGTCTAAATAAAAGATACTTGACACTGGAAAAGCTATAGCAAACGAACTACACGATCTTGTGCATCACATCATTCTCCTAATTATGTGATCCCGTTATCAACAACATCCAATGTCCAGAGTCAGGAAACCATGACTATCAGTTGATCAACGAGCTAGTCAACTAGAGGCTTACTAGGGATATGTTGTGGTCTATGTATTCACACATGTATTACAATTTCCGGATAACACAATTATAGCATGAATAATAGACGATTATCATGAACAAGGAAATATAATAATAATCTTTTATTATTGCCTCTAGGGCATATTTCCAACAGTCTCCCACTTGCACTAGAGTCAATAATCTAGTTACATTGTGATGAATCGAACACCCATAGAGTTCTGGTGTTGATCATGTTTTGCTCGTGGAAGAGGTTTAGTCAACGGATCTGCGACATTCAGATCCGTATGCACTTTGCAAATATCTATGTCTCCATCTTGAACATTTTCACGGATGGAGTTGAAACGACGCTTGATGTACCTGGTCTTCTTGTGAAACCTGGGCTCCTTGACAAGGGCAATAGCTCCAGTGTTGTCACAGAAGAGAGTGATCGGCCCCGACGCATTGGGTATGACTCCTAGGTTGGTGATGAACTCCTTCATCCATATTGCTTCATGCACTGCCTCCGAGGCTGCCATGTACTCCGCTTCACATGTAGATCCCGCCATGATGCCCTGCTTGCAGCTGCACCAGCTTACTGCTCCACCATTCAACATATACACGTATCCGGTTTGTGACTTAGAGTCATCCAGATCTGTGTCGAAGCTAGCGTCGACGTAACCCTTTACGACGAGCTCTTCGTCACCTCCATAAACGAGAAACATATCCTTAGTCCTTTTTAGGTACATCAGGATATTCTTGACCGTTGTCCAGTGTTCCTTGCCGGGATTACTTTGGTACTTTCCTACCAAACTTATGGCAAGGCTTACATTAGGTCTGGTACACAGCATGGCATACATAATAGACCCTATGGTTGAGGCATAGGGGATGACACTCATCTCTTCTATATCTTCTGCCGTGGTCGGGCATTGATCCGAGCTCAATCTCACACCTTGTAATACAGGCAAGAACCCTTTCTTGGACTGATCCATATTGAACTTCTTCAATATCTTATCAAGGTATGTGCTTTGTGAAAGACCTATGAGGCGTCTCGATCTATCCCTATAGATCTTGATGCCTAATATGTAAGCAGCTTCTCCAAGGTCCTTCATTGAAAAACACTTATTCAAGTAGGCCTTAATGATGTCCAAAAGTTCTATATCATTTCCCATCAAAAGTATGTCATCTACATATAATATGAGAAATGCTACAGAGCTCCCACTCACTTTTTTGTAAATGCAGGCTTCTCCATAAGTCTACATAAACCCAAATGCTTTGATCATCTCATCAAAGCGAATGTTCCAACTCCGAGATGCTTGCAGCAGCCCATAAATGGATCGCTGGAGCATGCATACCTTGTTAGCATTCTTAGGGTTGACAAAACCTTCCGGCTGCATCATATACAGTTCTTCCTTAAGATAGCCGTTAAGGAATGCCGTTTTGACATCCATCTGCCATATCTCATAATCATAGTATGCGGAAATTGCTAACATGATTCAGACGGACTTCAGCTTCACTACGGGAGAGAAAGTCTCATTATAGTCAACCCCTTGAACTTGACGATAACCCTTAGCGACAAGTCGAGCTTTATAGATGGTAACATTACCATCCGCGTCTGTCTTCTTCTTAAAGATCCATTTGTTTTCTATCGTTCGCCGATCATCGGGCAAGTCTGTCAAAGTCCATACTTTGTTTTCATACATGGATCCTATCTCGGATTGCATGGCTTCAAGCCATTTGTTGGAATCTGGGCCCGCCATCGCTTCTTCATAGTTCGAAGGTTCACCGTTGTCTAACAACATGATTTCCAGGACAGGGTTGCCATACCACTCTGGTGTGGAACATGTCCTTGTGGACCTACAAAGTTCAGTAGCAACTTGATCTGAAGTACCTTGATCATCATCATTAATTTCCTCTCCAGTCGGTGTAGGCACCACAGGAACATTCTCCAGAGCTGCACTACTTTCCGGTTCAAGAGGTAGTACTTCATCGAGTTCTACTTTCCTCCCACTTACTCCTTTTGAGAGAAACTCTTTCTCCAGAAAGGATATGTTCTTGGCAACAAAGATCTTGCCTTCGGATCTAAGGTAGAAGGTATACCCAATGGTTTCCTTAGGGTATCCTATGAAGACGCATTTTTCCGACTTGGGTTTGAGCTTTACAGGTTGAAGTTTCTTGACATAAGCATCGCATCCCCAAACTTTTAGAAATGACAGCTTAGGTTTCTTCCCAAACCATAATTCATATGGTGTCGTCTCAACGGATTTAGACGGTGCCCTATTTAAAGTGAATGTAGCTATCTCTAGAGCGTATCCCCAAAATGATAGCGGTAAATCGGTAAGAGACATCATAGATCGCACCATATCCAATAGAGTGAGATTACGACGTTCAGACACACCGTTACGCTGAGGTGTTCCAGGCGGCGTGAGTTGTGAAACGATTCCACATCCTTAAGTGCGTACCAAATTCGTGACTTAAATATTCTCCTCCACGATCTGATCGTAAGAACTTTATTTTTCGGTCACGTTGATTCTCTACCTCATCCTGAAATTCCTTGAACTTTTCAAAGGTCTCAGACTTGTGTTTCATCAAGTAGACATACGCATATCTACTTAAGTCATCAGTGAGAGTGAGAACATAACGATATCCTCTGTGAGCCTCAACGCTCATTGCACCACACACATCAGTATGTATGATTTCCAATAAGTTGGTTGCTCGCTCCATTGTTCCGGAGAACGGAGTCTTGGTCATTTTGCCCATGAGGCATGGTTCGCATGTGTCAAATGATTCATTATCAAGAGACTCTAAAAGTCCATCAGCATGGAGCTTCTTCATGCGCTTGACACCAATGTGACCAAGGCGTCAGTGCCACAAGTATGTGGGACTATCGTTATCAACCTTACATCTTTTGGTATTCACACTATGAATATGTGTAACATTACGTTCGAGATTCATTAAGAACAAACCATTGACCAGCGGGGCATGACCATAAAACATATCTCTCATATAAATAGAACAACCATTATTCTTGGATTTAAATGAGTAGCCATCTCGTATTAAACGAGATCCAGATACAATTTTCATGCTCAAAGCTGGCACTAAATAACAATTATTGAGGTTTAAAACTAATCCCGTAGGTAAATGTAGAGGTAGCGTGCCGACGGCGATCACATCGACCTTGGAACCATTCCCGACGCGCATCATCACCTCGTCCTTCGCCAGTCTCTGCTTATTCCGCAGCTCCTGCTTTGAGTTACAAATATGAGCAACGGCACTGGTATCAAATACCCAGGAGCTACTACGAGTACTGGTAAGGTACACATCAATTACATGTATATCACATATACCTTTAGTGTTGCCGGCCTTCTTGTCCGCTAAGTATTTGGGGCAGTTCCGATTCCAGTGACCCTTCCCTTTGCAATAAAAGCACTCAGTCTCAGGCTTGGGTCCATTCTTTGACTTCTTCCCGGCAACTGGCTTACCGGGCGTGGCAACTTCCTTGCCATCCTTCTTGAAGTTCTTCTTACCCTTGCCCTTCTTGAACTTAGTGGTTTTATTTACCATCAACACTTGATGTTCCTTTTTGATTTCTACCTCTGCTGACTTCAGATTGAAAATACTTCAGGAATAGTTTTCACCATCCCCTGCATATTGTAGTTCATCACAAAGCTCTTGTAGCTCGGTGGGAGCGACTGAAGGATTCTGTCAATGACCGCCTTGTCCGGGAGGTTAACGTCCAGCTGGGACAGGCGGTTGTGCAACCCAGACATCTTGAGTATGTGCTCACCGACAGAACTATTTTCCTGCATCTTACAACTATAGAACTTGTCGGAGACTTCATATCTCTCGACCCGGGCATGAGCTTGGAAAACCATTTTCAGCTCCTCGAACATCTCATATGCTCCGTGTTGCTCAAAACGCTTTTGGAGCCCCGGTTCTAAGCTGTAAAGCATGCCGCACTGAACGAGGGAGTAATCATCAGCACGTGACTGCCAAGCGTTCATAACGTCTTGGTTCTCTGGGATGGGTGCTTCACCTAGCGGTCCTTCTAGGACATATGCTTTCTTGGCAGCTATGAGGATGATCCTCAGGTTCCGGACCCAGTCCATATAGTTGCTGCCTTCATTTTTCAGCTTGGTTTTCTCTAGGAATGCGTTGAAGTTCATGTTGAGATGAGCGTTGGCCATTTGATCTACAATTCATTTTTGCAAAGATTTTTAGACTAAGTTCATGATAATTAAGTTCATCTAATCAAATTATTAAATGAACTCCCACTAAGATTAGACATCCCTCTAGTCATCTAAGTGTTACATGATCCGAGTCGACTAGGCCGTGTCCGATCATCACGTGAGACGTACTAGTCATCATTGGTGAACATCTCCATGTTGATCGTATCTTCCATACGACTCATGTTCGACCTTTCGGTCTCTATGTTCCGAGGCCATGTCTATACATGCTAGGCTCGTCAAGTTAACCTAAGTGTATTGCATGTGTAAATCTGCCTTACACCCGTTGTATGTGAATGTTAGAATCTATCACACCCGATCATCACGTGGTGCTTTGAAACAACGAACTTTCGCAACGGCACACAATTAGGGGGAACACTTTCTTGAAATTATTATGAGGGATCATCTTATTTACTACTGTCGTTCTAAGTAAACAAGATGCAAAAACATGATAAACATCACATGCAATCAAATAGTAGTGATATGATATGGCCAATATCATATAGCTCATTTGATCTCCATCTTCGGGGCTCCATGATCATCTTCGTCACTGGCATGACACCATGATCTCCATCATCATGATCTCCATCATCGTGTCTCCATGAAGTTGCTATGGCTAACAGTTTAGCAATAAAGTAAAGTAATTACATGGCGTTAAATCATTGACACGCAGGTCATACAATAATTAAGACAACTCCTATAGCTCCTGCCGGTTGTCATACTCATCGACATGCAAGTCGTGACTCCTATTACAAGAACATGGTCTCATACATCACATATATATCATTCATCACAACTTTTGGCCATATCACATCACTAAGCAATTGCTGCAAAAACAAGTTAGACGTCCTCTAATTGTTATTGCATCTTTTACGTGGCTCCAATAGGGTTCTAGCAAGAACATTTTCTTACCTACGTAAAAGCCACAACGTGATTTGTCAACTTCTATTTACCCTTCATAAGGACCCTTTTCATCGAATCCGCTCCAACTAAAGTGGGAGAGACAGACACCCGCTAGCCACCTTATGCAACTAGTGCATGTCAGTCGGTGGAACCTGTCTCACGTAAGGGTACGTGTAAGGTCGGTCCGGGCCGCTTCATCCCACAATACTGCTGAAGCAAAATAAGACTAGTAGTGGCAAGAAAGTTGACAACATCTACGCCCACAACAAGTTTGTGTTCTACTCGTGCAAAGAGAACTACGCATAGACCTAGCTCATGATGCCACTGATGGGGAACGTTGCAGAAAATAACAAAAATTCTACGTTTCACCAAGATCATTCTATGAGTTCATCTAGCAACGAGAGAGAGGAGTGCATCTACATACCCTTGTAGATCGTGAGAGGAAGCGTTCAAGAGAACGGGGTTGAGGGAGTCGTACTCGTCGTGATCCAAATCACCGATGATCCTAGTGCTGAACGGACAACACCTCCGCCTTCAACACACGTAAGGTTGGGGAAGACATCTCCTACTTCTTGATCCAGCAAGGGGGAAGGAGAGGTTGATGGAGATCCAGCAGCACGACGGCGTGGTGGTGGATGCAGCAGCGATCTCGGCAGGGCTTCGCCAAGCTTCTACGAGAGGGAGAGGTGTAGCAGGGGGAGAGGGAGGCGCCAAGAGCATGGGTGCGGCTGCCCTCCCTCCCATCCTCTTTATATAGGGCCCCTAGGGGGGTGCCGGCCCTAGGAGATGGGATCTCCAAGGGGGGGCGATGGCCAGGGGGGGTGGCTTGCCCCCAAGCCAGGTGGAGGCGCCCCCACCCTTAGGGTTTCCCAACCCGAGGCGCAGGGGGCCCAAGGGGGGGCGCACCAGCCCACCAGGGGCTGGTTCCCCTCACACTTCAGCCCATGGGGCCCTCCGGGATAGGTGGCCCCACCCGGTGGACCCCCGGGACCCTTCTGGTGGTCCCGGTACAATACCGGTGACCCCCGAAACTTTCCCGATGGCCGTAACCTGACTTCCTATATATAATTCTTTACCTCTGGACCATTTAGGAACTCCTCACGACATCCGGGATCTCATCCGGGACTCCAAACAACTTTCGGTTTACTGCATACTCATATCTCAACAACCCTAGCATCACCTAACCTTAAGTGTGTAGACCCTACGGGTTCGGGAGACACGCAGACATGACCGACAGCGGGATCTGGATACCCATGTTGGCTCCCACATGCTCCTCGATGATCTTCATCGGATGAACCATGATGTCGAGGATTCAAGCAACCCCTATATACAATTCCCTTTGTCAATTGGTATGTTACTTGCCCGAGATTCGATTGTCGGTATCCCAATAGCTCGTTCAGTCTCGTTACCGGCAAGTCACTTTACTCGTACCGTAATGCATGATCCCATGATCAAACACTTGGTCACTTTGAGCTCATTATTATGATGCATTACCGAGTGGGCCTAGAGATACCTCTCCGTCATACGGAGTGACAAATTCCAGTCTCGATCCGTGTGAACCCAACAGACACTTTCGGAGATACCCGTAGTATACCTTTATAGTCACCCAGTTACGTTGTGACGTTTGGTACACCGAAAGCACTCCTACGGTGTCCGGGAGTTACACCATCTCATGGTCTAAGGAAAAGATACTTGACATTGGAAAATCTCTAGCAAACGAACTACATGATCTTGTGCTATGCTTAGGATTGGGTCTTGTCCATCACATCATTCTCCTAATGATGTGATCCCATTATCAACGACATCCAATGTCCATAGTCAGGAAACCATGACTATCAGTTGATCAACGAGCTAGTCAACTAGAGGCTTACTAGGGACAAGTTGTGGTCTATGTATTCACACATGTATTACGATTTCCAGATAACACAATTATAGCATGAATAACAGACGATTATCATGAACAAGGCAATATAATAATAAACTTTTATTATTGCCTCGAGGGCATATTTCCAACAGGTGGCACGATAGGAGAAGCCCTTTGTGGCTCCCCTTGGTGATGCTCCCCTCCTGCATCCATGGCAAGGTTGGCACTGAAGCATCGTGCACAGCGCACACTGATGGAGGGTGGGTGATGGACTCACGCTGGGGGCTGGGTCGGGGGCTATTGTCCGAGATGCTTGACACCACCAGTGGTATGCTGGAGGTGCCTGCCGGGGGCTGGCCACTCGCCGAAGTCCCGGCCCTCTTCATCCTATGGTCCAGCGTCTCCACATCCCTGCGGGATGAAGACAAGTAAGCAACACCATCGAAGAGGAGTGTAAGGAATGAGGGAGGAAAGGCAGGGGCTTACTCTTTGTTCTCTTCCTCCTCCTCCACTGCCTTCCTCTTCTGCCCGGGCTGAGAGGCCCGAGCTCTCTCTCTGGGCTGAGAAGCCCGAAGTCGAACAAATCCTCCCCGATTCATGCGCTGATGTTTTCCGGTGAGGGGGGAGGTGATGGCGCCCGGGCACGCTTGGACGACGAAGAAGCAGGCATCCTCTTCTTCGACGCCACGGCTTTCGCCGTTTTCTTCATCGTCACCGCCCTCGTCTGGCGCACAAACACCTCCTGAGCTGGACGCAGCTGCACAACCTGGTTGGAGCAGACCGGCTCACCGGAGGTGGCCCGCCTACCGGCTCACCGGAGGTGGCCCGCCTTAGGACCCGCATTTTCTTGATGATCGGGGGATCGGCGGTCGCGGCCCTCTCCTCCTCGCCCTCCCCCTCCGACGACCCGTCGGCAGCATCCTCAACGAGGGGAGCCCTGCTGTCGGCACCGCTGGCCTCCCAGCAGTTGCAGCCCACCGGGTGAGCTCCCTCTCCTCCACTTCTGCCGCGGCACCGTCCACCGTCCCGCCAGCGCTGTCGGCCTCTGCAGCAAGCTTTGCCGACTCCTCAGCGAGCCTTGCCTCCCGCAACCTGGAGGCGATGTAGTCCAACTTCTCCTGAGAAGTATCGTGGACAAGCCGCGGCTCAGCGGCAACGTACACCTCGTGCAAGGTGTCGAAGAACTCCTGCACCTCGAGCTCATCAGGCTCAACCCAGCTCGAGTCGAGGCCATGCGCGTTGAAGAGTGGCATCATGGCGATGATCTCCGATCGGCAAGAGTTGTGGCTGAGTGGGACCACTCCCGCCGGCAGCTTGACGATAGGCTCCTTGTCCACCTTGCCGGCCTTCGCGGCAGCCCTTGCCACCTTGCCGGACCGCTCGACATCGCCTTCTTCATTCACCTCAAGCTGGAAGATCCGCTGGCAGAGGTGGGTGTGCCTCAGCACCGTCATATTATGGTCGAGGCCAGGGCGGAGCCTCATGATATCAGCGGCATTGACAAAAAGCCAGGCCGGCCTCCCCTTGTCGTGCAGAGGAGCCATCTGATGGCGGATAAAGTCCACGGCGATCATCTCAAGGGTGAGCCCGTCCTGGGTAAGCCGGAGGATTCTGGTGGTGGTGACCGTGAGCTTCTTGTCATCAACGTCGACGTCGCCCCAGTCCTTTCCATGGCCCGGTGCCACCTGACGGACTTCACAGAACGCCGGCGGGTTCTCCTCTTCGATGAAGCACCATCGGCCCTGCCACTCTTCCCACCTCTCCTTTGTGGCGCTGTTCGGGTACGCTCCCTTGGCCCTCGGGATCCAAGTGACACTGCCGGTGATGGCGCCTCCCTTCTGGATCCGAGGGGAGAAGTATTGGCGAAAGAGCGCCATGTTGGGATGTACCCCGACGAAGCCCTCGCAGAGGTGTGCGAAAAGGGCCATGCACGCCACGACATTTGGGGTGAAATCCAGAAGGCGGAATCCGAAGGTGTGCATGATATCCTTGAAGAAATAAGAGAAAGGGGGACAAAGCTCGCAAGAGAAGTAGTCGACGAAGGAAGGGTACCGGTTTGGGGCGGGCCTGGCACTAGCAGGGACGAC
>NC_057810.1:603849376-603902579 GCF_018294505.1 Triticum aestivum | reverse complement strand
CATTCCCCACAGAAGCTTGTAGTACTCCTAGAGCATGGGCACGTCGACCGTCGAGGGAAAGAGGGCGAACTACGCCCGTCGCGCCACCAGCTCGCTCTCCGACGGCTCCGCCGCGCCGGCATCCTTGGCTACCCCTTTTCCTTTGGAGGATTTGGGCGCCATTATGGTCGCAGAAGGTGGAGGATGGCGGAAGCGCGTCGTCGATGAGCGGAAGCAGAGAGGTTGGAGAAGAAATGGGCGGTGGTTCGGAGATTGAGGAAGGCACAGGGAAGGGGGAAAGTGAGCAGCGTGCCCGCGGTTATTCCTTCTTATGGGGAAGGCGCGGGCCGCCTCCTTTCCCATTAACTGCGACGCGACGCATGCGTGCGGTCGCCATCCCACGCATGCCTCCCATGTCACGCACGCTCCCCCACGACGCGCATACCGACGCAGGTCGTGGGGGGAAGCGCAGCGGATGGAACAGTGGCCGCGGTAAAAGTCCACCTCAACTGCCCGCGCACCGTTCTCGTCCTGGCCCAACAACGTGATGCGCCTATGTGTGGCCCAGGCCCGGGGCTCCTGTCGGTGTACAAAAGTAGGGGCTCTGTTTTTGACCCCTTTACTTGTGCGCGGACAGTCAGAGCCCACCACGGTCACACACATACACGGCAAGCAAATAAAGCCGGAGAGAAGCCGAAGCCACGAGGACAAACAAAGCAACAACAAGGATCAAGGACACAAAGATCAGATAGGCGTAGCAGGTTCCCCGGTAAGGACCCTTGCCGGGGGAGCCTCAGCAGCCCCGGCAAGACCCTTGTCGGGGCAGCTTGCCCATGCCAACCAAGAGGGCCACCCTTGAGCCCACCAACGCCAAGCAAATGCGTTGGAACAAGGCTTAGGAGGCACCTCCGTGGTGGCCTGCAGATCTTTGTGAAGACATAGAATGCTCAATATCAAAGGGTGATAGGAAGGCAACCATCCTCACCGAAGAGACCCACAGGTGCCCTGGCAAGATCCTTGCCGGGGAAGCCAGCGCGCAATGGCAAGACCCTTGCCGGGCCACCCGGCAAGGCCACTACGAGGCCCGCACCAGTCAAGTTCCCACCACCATTCGCACGCAGCTGCCAACCTAACCAGCTGGGCAGCCACCTGCATGGCAGCATGCTATCCTTCATGGAGGCTCCACCACCGCGCCACCTCAGCTGCTGCCTTCCTACATGGCACCACATGCATCACTGGCCAGGGCGCGTGTGGAAGCGAGGGGG
Organism: Triticum aestivum; assembly: GCF_018294505.1. NCBI lineage: Eukaryota > Viridiplantae > Streptophyta > Magnoliopsida > Poales > Poaceae > Triticum > Triticum aestivum. Next base: position 603,901,335 of record NC_057810.1, on the reverse strand, counting down.
AGCAGCGACGGACGGGACGGGCCTCACCCCTGTCCCCAATAAAGCAAAGGGACACCTAAGCCTTGCATTAAATGTGTCTTGTCCTGTAATGCTAGCGATAACCTCGCAACGTTGTAGCACTTTCCACCTCCTGTGTGCCACTATGGCAGCCCCTTTCGCCTATATAAGGAGGCCCATGGCATATAGAGAAGGGATTTGGCTCTTTTGAACCCCGCAGCACCCAGAGCTAGTTCGAGAGCTCAAGAACACTAATACAACCACCAAAGCAGGATCGTAGGGTTTTGCGCATCTTTGTGGCCCGAACCTGGGTAAATCCCTCTATGTCGTGTACTAGTCCCGCTCTTCTCAGGACCCCGCACCCCGCAACCATAGAAGGGATTCCAGTGATCCCATAGGTGTCGTTTCCCACTGACAAACACGAAAGAGGGGATGCCTTTTGGGGCTTCCCCAAGCTTAGGCTTTTGGTTGTCCTTGAATTACCTTGGGGTGCCTTGGGCATCCCCAAGCTTAGGCTCTTGCCACTCTTTATTCCATAGTCCATCAAATCTTTACCCAAAACTTGAAAACTTCACAACACAAAACTCAACAGAAAATCTCATAAGCTCCGTTAGTGCAAGAAAGCAAACCACCACTTTAAGGTACTGTAATGAACTCATTCTTTATTTATATTGGTGTTAAACCTATTGTATTCCAACTTATCTATGGTTCATACCCCCCCCCCTGATACTAGCCATAGATTCATCAAAATATGCAAACAACACACGAAAAACAGAATCTGTTAAAAACAGAACAGTCTGTTGCAATCTGTAACTCTAGAATACTTCTGGAACTCTAAAAATCCTACCCTAATAGGAAGTCCTAGGCAATTTGTCTATGAATATACTTCAAAAAGAGTCAACTCAAAATCATGTTTCTGTGATTTATTAAAATTATTCTCGTACATGCAAAAGTTTCTATTTTTCAGCAAGATCAAATTAACTATCACCCAAGATGATCCTATAGGTTCTACTTGGCACAAACACTAATTAAAACATTAAACCACACCTAACCAGAGGCTAGATGAATTATTTAATACTAACCAGGAGCAAAAAGTAAAGAACAAAAATAAAATTGGGTTGCCTCCCAACAAGCGCTATTATTTAACGCCCCTAGCTAGGCATAAAAGCAAGAATAGATCTAAGTATTGCCATCTTTGGTATTCAATTCATAAGTGGCTCGCATAATAGATTCATAAGGTAATTTAATTTTCTTTCTAGGAAAGTGTTCCATGCCTTTCCTTAGTGGAAACTAGAATCTAATATTTCCTTCCTTCATATCAATAATTGTACCAATCGTTCTAAGGAAAGGTCTACCAAGAATAATAGGATATGAAAGATTGCAATCTATATCAAGAACGATAAAATCTATGGGCACATAATTTCTATTTGCAACAATAAGAACATCATTAATCCTTCCCATAGATTTCTTAATGGTGGAATCCGCAAGGTGCAAGTTTAAAGTGCAATCATCAAATTCACGGAAACCTAACACATCACACAAAGTTTTTGGAATCGTGGAAACACTAGCACCCAAATCACACAAAGCATAGCATTCATGATCTTTAATCTTAATTTTAATAGTAGGTTCCCACTCATCATAAAGTTTTCTAGGGATAGAAACTTCTAACTCAAGTTTTTCTTCATAAGATTGCATCAAAGCATCAACGATATGTTTGGTAAAAGCTTTATTTTGACTATAAGGATGAGGAGAATTCAACATGGATTGCAACAAGGAAATACAATCTATTAAAGAACAATTATCATAATTAAATTCCTTGAAATCCAAAATAGTGGGTTCATTGTTATGTAAGGTTTTGACCTCTCCAATCCCACTTTTACCAATTTTTGCATCAAGATCTAAAAACTCCGAATCATTGGGATGCCTTTTAACTAAAGTTGACTCATTTAAAGTCCCATTATTATCAAGATTCATATTCCAGAACAAAGATTTAATAGGGGACACATCAATCACTTTTAGATCTTCATCATTACTATCATGAAAACTAGAAGAACGCGCTCTTACAAAGCAATCTTTCTTAGCACAGGTTCTAGCGGTTCTTTCTTTGCACTCATCAATGGAAATTCTCATGGCTTTAAGAGACTCATTGATATCATGCTTAGGTGGAATAGATATAAGTTTCAAAGAATCAACATCAAGAGAAATTATATCCATGTTCCTAGCCAATTCATCAATCTTAGGCAATTTTTCTTCAAGCAAAGCATTGAAATTCTTTTGAGAGATCATAAATTCTTCAACACTAATCTCAAAATAAGAGGGCATCTTATTAAAATTTCCATAAGAGTTGTTGTAGGAATTACCATAATTATTAGAGGAATTACTAGGAAACGACCTAGGATTAAAGTTTCCTCTATAAGCATTGTTACCAAAATTATTCCTATCAACAAAATTCACATCCACAGATTCATTATTATTCTCTATCAAAGTAGACAAAGGCATATCATTATGATCGATAGGAGCACTCTTATTAGCAAACAATTTCATAAGTTCATCCATCTTTCCACTCAAAACATTAATCTCTTCTATCGCATGAACCTTTTTACTAGTTGATATTTCGGTGGCCATTGAGAATAATTAACCATATTATTATCTAGGAGTTTAGTAGCTTCTCCTAAAGTGATTTCCCTAAAAGTGCCTCCCGCGGCCGAATCTAAAAGATTTCTAGAAGCAAAATTCAACCCGGCATAAAAAATTTGTATGATCATCCATAAATTTAATCCATGTGTAGGGCAATTGCGAATCATTAATTTCACGCAACATGCTCATGATCAAGTTGCTTAAAATTCATAATATCGTTCTAAGAGAGATGATCTTAGCGGGAGGAAAATACTTAGAGATAAATGCATCTTTGCACTTATTCCATGAATCAATACTATTTTTAGGCAAAGACGAAAACCATGTTTTAGCATGATCTCAAAATGAAAACGGAAATAACTTCAATTTAACAATATCATTATCCATGTATTTCTTATTTTGCATATCACACAAATCAACAAAGTTGTTTAGATGAGTAGCTGCATCTTCACTAGGAAGGCCAGAGAATTGATCTTTCATGACAAGATTCAACAAAGCAGCATTGATTTCACAAGATTCAGCTTCATTAAGAGGAGCAATCGGAGTGCTAAGGAAATCATTATTGTTGGTATTGGAAAAATCACACAATTTAGTATTATCTTGAGCCATCGTGACAAGCAATCCAGCACACAAGCACACAAGAGGCAAGCGAAAAAGAGGCAAACGGGAAAGAGTGGGCGAATAAAACGACAAGGGTTAAGTGGGGGAGTGGAAAACGAGAGGCAAATGGTAAATAATGTAATGCGAGGGATAGAGTTTGTGATGGGTACTTGGTATGTCTTGACTTGTGCGAAGACCTCCCCGACAACGTCGCCAGAAATCCTTCTTGCTACCTCTTGAGCACTGTGTTGGTTTTCCCTTGAAGAGGAAAGGGTGATGCAGCAAAGTAGCGTAAGTATTTCCCTCAGTTTTTGAGAACCAAGGTATCAATCCAGCAGGAGGCTACACGCAAGTCCCTCGTACCTACACAAACAAACAAGAACCTCGCAACCAACGCGATAAAGGGGTTGTCAATCCCTTCACAGCCACTTGCAAAAGTGAGATCTGATAGAGATAATAAGATAAGATAAATATTTTTGGTATTTTATGATATAGATTGAAAAGTAAAGATTGCAAAATAAAGTAGATCGGAAACTTATATGATGGAAAATAGACCCGGGGGCCATAGGTTTCACTAGTGGCTTCTCTCAAGATAGCATAAGTATTACGGTGGGTGAACAAATTACTGTCGAGCAATTGATAGAAAAGTGCATAATTATGAGAATATCTAGGCATGATCATGTATATAGGCATCACGTCCGCGATAAGTAAATCGAAATGATTCTGCATCTACTACTATTACTCCACACATCGACCGCTATCCATCATGCATCTAGAGTATTAAGTTCATAAGAACAGAGTAACGCATTAGGCAAGATGACATGATGTAGAGGGATAAACTCAAGCAATATGATATATACCCCATCTTTTTATCCTCGATGGCAACAATACAATACGTGCCTTGCTGCCCCTGCTGTCACTGGGAAAGGACACCGCAAGATTGAACCCAAAGCTAAGCACTTCTCCCATTGCAAGAAAGATCAATCTAGTAGGCCAAACCAAACTGATAACTTGAAGAGACTTGCAAAGATAACCAATCATACATAAAAGAATAAAGAGAAGATTCAAATATTTCTCATAAATAAACTTGATCATAAACCCACAATTCATCGGATCTCGACAAACACACCGCAAAAAGAGTTACATCAAATAGATCTCCAAGAAGATCGAGGAGAACATTGTATTGGGATTCAAAGAGAGAGACGAAGCCATCTAGCTAATAACTATGGACCCGAAGGTCTGTGGTAAACTACTCACAACTCATCGGAGAGGCTTTGGCCTTGATGTAGAAGCCCTCCATGATCGATTCCCCCTCCGGTGGAGCGCCGGAAAAGGCTCCAAGATGGGATCTCACGGGTACAGAAGGTTGTGACGGTAGAAATAGGGTTTCGTGGTGCTCCCCGATGTTTTCAGAGTATGCAAGTATATATATGCGAAAGAAGTCGGTCAGGGGTGCCACAAGGGGCACACGAGGGTGGGGGGCGTGCCCCCCCTAGGACGCACCCTCCTACCTCGTGGCTTCCTCGTCTGCTTCTTGACGTCCACTCCAAGTCTCCTGGATTGAGTTTGTTCCAAAAATATCTCTCGCAAAGGTTTCATTCCGTTTGGACTCCGTTTGATATTCCTTTTCTATGAAACACTGAAATGGGCAAAAAAACAGCAATTTGGGCTGGGCCTCCGGTTAATAGGTTAGTCCCAAAAATGATATAAAAGTGTGTAGTAAAGCCCATAGACATCCAAAACGGGTAATATAATAGCATGGAACAATCAAAAATTATAGATACGTTTGGAGACGTATCAAGCCCTATCAAGTTTGGTGAAGAAAAGGCTGATGATGTTACCATCACTGGGCATGGTTATCCGGAGCCAGGCAACCCTACTGTCTTGTCAAAGCACGGCGCCAAAGAAGAAACTTATGTTACTAACAAAGGCAAGTGGTCAGCCAATCTAGAGAGATATTCCCACTTCAGTGCCCAAGAGATCCACTCTGGGTACTTGAACCGCATGTACACAAGCCGTGACTTTGAAGCCGGCTTAGTAAACTTGATGAAGGAGCGCTTTGAGGTAAATGCTACAACTCTCTTCGTATGAATACACTTCCATTAGCCACCAATTTACTCGACATGGTAGAATAGAATGTGTTGTAGACTTTAAATAGCTTTGTAGATCAAATCCAGTAGCCCCCAATGGCCGGCTTATACTTTCAAGATAAACCGGGACTTCCAATAAATATATTTCAATTTGCACATGTAGCCCCAAGGGCCGGCTTAATCTGCCAAGATGAGCCGGGACTTTGAATGTTACTGGGTCAATTTTGCATCTATAGACCTTAAGGGCCGGCTTAATCTGTCAAGATAAGCCAGGTCTCATTATCATATGTGTACATAAAAGTTAAGCATATGGCCCCCATAAACCGGCTATAGCCACCATACCTTAACCGGGTCATCATAAAATTGTCTTCAAAAAAGAGCAATATGCATTAGCCCCCAAGTGCTAAGTAAAATACTTGTATTGTGCTTGGGACTTTAAATAAGATGACTTTAACCTAGCTATTGTTTATATCCTGCAGGCTGAACTTACTGTCAAAGACTCCCAAGTTGCTGATCTTCAAGAGAATATAAAGTCTCAACAATTTGAAACCTCCAAGGCCAAAGCCAAGTTGACCACTGCTTTACCAGATATGGGAAAGCTGATGAAAGACTTCAAGGCTAACCAGGCAGGCTCGGAAACAGAGAAATCAGCTCTATTGAAAAGAGCGGAAGATGCCGAAGCAGCTCTTAAGCCGGTGGCTGAAGAACTCGCCGGTTTAAAACATCAAGGAAATGCCATGACCGCTGCCATCTTCCGCAAGTAACATCATCTCAATTTGTTACTACCAATACATTGTAATCACTAATCATCCGGCTTATAGATTTATTTATTGATACAGGCTCCAGGATCACCCACCTCGGCTCAGATATGCGCAAGAAGCTGAAAGCCTCCTACACCCTTGTAGAGCAATTATATACTAGCGCACAATGAGCCATTTGCACAACTATGCATAAGAAACAACCGCCAACCCTCATCAAGGACACACTGGAGAAGCTATCTGTGCTGCCCCTGCAAGTCAAGGAACTTAAGAAATCAGCTGCAAGAGCCGTTGCACTCACCGCGCTAACCCGGGCTAAAGCATGGCAAGCAGATCTTGACCCAGGAGATTTGGCTAATGGCTGCCCCAGCGTGAAAGAGTACGGGTCTCCCTTCAGCGCAGAGGACTTTGCTTCAATAGAAAGGGAAATGCGTCCTCTAGCAAGCAAGCTGGCTGAAGATACGGACCTGTCACATTATCAGGCGGTTTACGACGCTGACAACAAGAAGATCAAGGCGCCAATCCATGACTCACAGGACCTTACTCCTCCAATCCGTAAGCACACTTTTGCTCCTGACATTGACCCGACAACACTTATTAGTGATGAGGTTGTATTCAGAGCTTTAACTGGGATAAACTGGGCAACCTCTGACTTCCAGCCAATGGGTGCAGAGGAGGAGGATGAATCGGCGCTAGATGACCCACAACCCTCAACTCGCCAAGGCCAAGACCAGTGAGCCAGAGGTCGGATTAACATCTACCAATTGTGATACTTTGAAAAAACACTTATTATTTTGGGACGTCTGTTGCCTTGTAATAGGCTAGCTTTAAACAATTATCTGTCATGCCATCGCGCATGTTGATCTGCATAACACTGATGAGCTGTTTTGATCTTCTTTGACGATCCAATTTTTATGCTCATACTCCTTATCAATTTTGCCTAAGCACATTGTCATAAACCCTGCATACAAACAGAACACAAGTGCCTTGGTGGTTTACCCCAAGGCGGGTCAAGAAAGCCCCATATAACAAGGCACTGGTGACTGCGACGTCCATAACTAGGGCCGGTTTATCAAAACAAAATAAATATCATATCTATGATACTTATGTGTATTGCCGGCTTACCAGGCCATATGCAATAAGGGCAACAGTCCCAATACAGAGCGTAGCTCTCTGTGTAATTTATTCAGGCCGCCGGCTTACAACGCCTTAGACAGCAAAGGGCAACATCCCCCAAAATTTGAGAGTACAGGACTCCAATCATATGATCATAATATACTGGCGGCTTAACGTCCAAAGCCAGGCCGGGTTAACAAACACCGGGTATTAGAAAATAATGATCAAGGCATCATGGCCTGAATCAAATTTCAACCATATATCAATATGGTATAAACAGAAATTGTCAAGAAAAATTCAAAGTCAATATAAACCAGAAAGATCAAGGCATTCAAAGGCTACCAAGCCTCAACATCAAGTACTATTCAAGGGTTGCACAGGCACTCAATTATTCCTTAATTCAAACCTATAAGTCAGGCCTCACATGACCAATCGCCGTTTTAACTTTGTCAAGTTCAGGGTCTTTAAAAGAGTGACTGTCAAGAGTACGGCGAGTCATTCCAGGATTACCTGGTCGGTGTGGCAAGCCTACATAGGCAGGATAACCCGGATTTTTGGTGAATACACCTGGCGTACAAGCCTATTACGAAGGACAACAAACTTCCTGTTCATTTAATAAGAAGCCCCAAAGTAATACTTTGATCCAGGCGTTCAAGCCGGACCAGTTGGGTAGTCACAATTATGCTCAATGAGCAGGAAGCCCCCATGTTTTTTGCAATCAAGGCGTACAAGCCGGATCAAAATGATTATCATAGCTATGCTCAATGAGCAGGAAGCCCCCAAGTGACCTTATGAAGTAACAATAAAGACTCAGATTCTCAGAAATGAAATGACAGAGGCCCTAAATCATCAGGGATGCCCGCTTTATTATACTAATCATAATATATACATTGATGAAAATATGTAGATCACGAGAGACGGTGGCTCAAGTGTAATAAGGCCGAAGATGAGCAATACTCCACGGCCGATGGGTCTCCTCCTCCGATGTGCGTGAGTCCTTGTGGTCTCAAACATCGATAAGGTAGTATGACCCATTGTTCAGATTTTTGCTGACCAAAAAAGGCCCTTCTCAAGGTGGGGATAGCTTGTGCATGTCAGTTTGATCCTGGATGAGCCGGAGCACCAAATCTCCTTCTTGAAAGGTTCTGGTTTTAACCCGGCGGCTGTGATAACAACGCAGATCTTACAGGTAAATCGCCAAACGAGTCGCCGCAAGGTCACGCTCTTCATCCAATAGGTCAATAGCATCATGTCGTGTTGTCTCATTATCAGCTTCAACATAACCCGCCACACGGGGCGAATCATGACGTATGTCACTAGGGAGAACCGCCTCTGCTCCGTGAACCATGAAGAAAGGCGTGTAACCCATAGATCTGTTGGGGTGGTATTGATACTCCACAGCACCGAGGGTAACTCTTCCACCCAACAACTAGGTGTCCTCTGCAAAGGGACCATAAGTCGGGGTTTGATGCCTCTCAAAATTTCTTGATTAGCTCTTTCAGCTTGACCATTAGACTGGGGGTGAGCCACTGATGATACATCAAGTCGGATATGCTCTTGTTGACAGAACTCTTTCATAGCACCCTTAGACAGATTAGTACCATTATCAGTAATGATACTATGAGGGTATCCAAAATGAAAGATCACTTATTTGATGAATTGAACCGTCGTGGATGTCGGTGTCAAAACCGGCAGATCTCGGGTAGGGGGTCCCGAACTGTGCGTCTGAGGATCGAAGGTAACAAGGAGGCAGGGGACACGATGTTTACCCAGGTTATGTCCCTCTTAATGGAGGTAATACCCTACTTCCTGCTAGATTGACTTCGATGAGTATAGGGGTTAGAAGAGTTGATCTACCTCAAGATCGTAATGGCTAAACCCTAGATGTCTAGCCTATATGATTGTGATTGCCCCTATGGACTAAACCCTCTGGTTTATATAGACACCAGAGGGATCTAGGGGTGTACAAAGTAGGTTACAGAGAAAGGAAGGTACATGATCCGAACGCCAAGCTTAACATCCATGCAAAGGAAAGTCCCATCTGGACATGGGGAAGGTTCTTCCATCTTGTATCTTGATGGCCCATCAGTCCGGCACATATCACATAGCCCGGACGCCCGAGGACCCCTTAGTCCAAGACTCCCTCAGTAGCCCCTGAACGAGGCTTCAATGACGATGTATCTGGCGCGCAGATTGTCTTCGACATTTCAAGGCAGGTTCCCCTTTCCGAATACTCCAACGCAGTTTTCCGCACACAAGAGCGGTGTTTGGCCTTACTTAACACGTACACCCCTAAGCTGTAAAAAGCAACAATAAAGCAAGTCACGTCCACTGGCCACTTTTCCAGAGAGACGTTATGTTCTGGCCTTATTATTATTCTGAACCATTTTACAGCCTCGTTTCACATTTCGAGGCACGGCCAATGACACATGTTTTCAAAGCAGAGATCGTGTCCCATTATTACGGGATTCTCATCAATATGGGTTTTGGGTAATCCAACCATGCCGTTCACATGTCCCCTTGGGAATAAGCAAGATTTAAGGCTTATAAGGGGGCGCTTGATGTTTGCTGCCTCTATAAGAGGACAAAGACCCATTTTTCCACCTCACACCTTCCTCCTTTGCCTTTCAATCCCCCGAGCTCCAGCGCCCAAGTCCCAAACTTTTCTTCCGCCCCAACTTCTCTAGCAATGGTCGGATCTGGCTTTCAGGGCAAGTGGATGGCCTCCTCCGTAACTGCGAAGAACATCCGGGATCTGCGGGAGGCGAGGTACCTTACGGCGGAGATCAAACACAGGCTTCCAACCCCAGGGCAGATCATCCCCACCCTGGGGCCCGGTGAAAGGGTTGTTTTTATCCCTCACTTCCTCCGAGGACTTGGATTCGCCCTTCACCACTTCGTCTGAGGTCTCATGTACTACTATGGGCTGGATTTTTACGATTTGGCCCCGAATTCCTTCCTCCACATGTCGGCATTCATCGTCGTGTGTGAAGCCTTTCTCCGCGTCCCTCCACACTTCGGCTTATGGCTCAAGGTTTTCAATGTGAAGCCGAAGTTGGTTGAAGGTCAACACACTGAGTGCGGCGGCGCCATGGTGAGCAAGCTCAGCCATGTTACCTGGCCCAAAGAAAGATTTGTTGCAGCAGGAGTGGTTCTATATCACCGAACCCTGCGGCACCAAGTGGGTCGCTGCTCCTGCCTTCAGATCTGGATCTCCGTTGCGGCTCGCATCCTGGACCAACAAGGGCCTAGATTGGGGGTCCCTTGACGACGTGTCGATGCTACAGAAGCGTATCAAGAGTATGATAAACAAGGACATCACCCTTGCTGATGTGATTCAGGTGATGCCCATCTGTTGAGCTCTCCCTTGCCAATGACGACCTCTAAAAATGTGGGAGTTCAATCTGGAGGGGCCATGGACTCTCCAACACTTCTATGGCATGACGCACAAAAAGATTTGGAAGCTGCTTTTTAAGAAGCAGAAGACGTGGCCACGAATGTCAGATGACACTGGCCTCGACTGCAACAATCCGGCATCCCCAGTAAGTATCATATTGTTGAATGCTACTTAGCTTGTCAATCTTAGGGAGGGTGTCGGTGTTAAAACCGGCAGATCTCGGGTAGGGGGTCCCGAACTGTGTGTCTAAGGCTAATGGTAACAAGAGGCGGGGGACACGATGTTTACCCAGGTTCGGGCCCTCTCTATGGAGGTAATACCCTACTTCCCGCTTGATTGATCTTGAATGAGTATTACAAGAGTTGATCTACCACGAGATCGTAATGGCTAAACCCTAGAAGCCTAACCTATGAGATTATGATTGTTGTGGCTAAACCCTAGAAGCCTAAACCCTCCGGTTTATATAGACACCAGAGGGGGCTAGGGTTGTACAAAGTCGGTTACAAAGAAAGGAATCTACATATCCGAATCGCCAAGCTTGCCTTCCACGCCAAGGAGAGTCCCATCCGGACAGGGGAAGAAGTCTTCTATCTTGTATCTACAAAGCCCAATAGTCCGGCCCATGTATATAGTCCGGCTGTCCGAGGACCCCTTAGTCCAGGACTCCCTCAGTAGCCCCTGAACCAGGCTTCAATGACGACGAGTCCGACGCGCAGATTGTCTTCGGCTTTGCAAGGCGGGTTCCTTCCACGAATACTTCAAAGTAGATCTCGAACACAAGAATCGTGTCCGGCTCATCAAAACAAGTTCCACACACAATCGTAGAGAATATAATATTACACAAGCCCAATCTACTGACAATTTTGGTAGCACGACATTACATCGTCACCCGGCCATTATTTTGAATCATTTTCTAGCCTGCCACTCCACATTTCGGGAGGCGTTTTTTATTGGCACATCTTGTCAAAGCAAAGATCGTGTCCCCTTATTGTGGGATGTTTATTAACACGGGCGTGGGTAACCCAACCATTATGTTGGCATGATTCCTTGGGAATAGGCATGTTTTAAGACCACGGAGGGGATGTTAGATATTCGTCGCCTTTATAAAGGGGCTAAGGCCTATCCTTTTTCTTCCATACTAGTTATTTCCTCCACCTCCCACATCAAGTTCCAACACTCAAGGGTCAATCCAGTTGCTTCGAGCCTCCAACCATGTGCGGGCCCAACCTTCAAGGCCGGTGGATGGCCCCTTCTGTCACAGAGGAGGATATCTCAAAGCTCAGGGAGGCAAGATACCTGACTGCGGAAATCCTCCACACACTTCCTGCTCAAGGGCAGGTTATTCCCACTCCCAAATCCAATGAGAGGGTTGTGTTCATCTCCCGCTTCCTCCAAGGGCTTGGGTTTGCTCCCCATCCCTTTGTTCGAGGGCTTATGTTTTATTACGGGCTAGATTTCCATGATCTAGCTCTAGACTCCTTCCTTCATATCTCGGCATTTATCATCACATGTGAGGCCTTTCTCCGTATTTCCCCACACTTCGGCTTATGGCTCAAGACCTTCAACGTGACACCGAGGGTAATCAATGGGAAACAAGCGGAGTGCGGAGGCGCTTCAATAAGCAAACTCACCACCTCTACTTGTCCAAAGGGCTCTTTCGCAGAATCTTCTGACTTATGGCAACGGGAGAGGTTTTACATCACCGAACCCCGTGGTAAAAAGAGGGCTGCCACACCTGCATTTTGATCTGGCCCTCCGCTTTAGCTTGCATCGTGGGTCAACAAAGGGTTGGACTAGGGATCTATTGATGAAGTGCAGACGCTGCAAAGTCGTATTTGGAGCCTCATAGAGAAGGACACCGGTCTTATCAATGTAATCCAAGTAATGCTAGTCTGCCGAATCCTACCCTGTCAGCGACGCCCTCTTCGCAGGTGGGAGTTTAATCCGGAAGGTCCATGGACTCTTCAGCACCTCTCCGGCATGATGCTCAGAGAGATGTGGAAATTGTTCTTCGGCACACAAAAACAGTGGTTGGATACTACGAAAGACATCGGTCTTGACTGCAATCATCCAAATACCCCAGTAAGCACTTAACTCCCGAACATAGTTTTGTCAGATTCCTCATAACAATATACTGATAAAGCTTTACTCGGCAGGTGCTGGTTAAATAAGGCGGAGAGAATCAGTTGTTCGTATCCACTTCCCGAAGACTCTGCCGATCCGGTGTTAACAAGGATGCTGGCTCCGCCACCGTATCAAGTGCCGGCAGGGGAAGATAAGGAGGAGCGCGAAGAGGCCCAAGGTGGCCTCCACTCTGTAGGCACACCAGGCAATCTGTCCGGGGAGATTGGAACTTCCGCTTCCGAAGGTGGAAGGGAAGGATGATCTGACTTCCCTTCTCCTCGTGGGAAGAAGAGGACCGTCTCTGAAGACTCGAAGAGAGAAACTTCTAAGCGGAGGAATGTATCCCAGTCAGGGGCGATGCTGACTCGCAGTCACTCTGTAAAGATAGGCCCTTAGCCGAATCGTAAGTGAACCAGGGTGTTTTAAACATATCTCATTCTTTCCTGGCTCTAAGGGTAATATTTTAAATACATGTTTACAGTCCGGCACGCAGCCCTCCTCAACAGTCCTCCTCTTCGGGGGATCTTCTTCCGGAGATGATGGAGAGCGAGACGCCTCCACAAATCTCCCTGCCTGATAAGGCAAACGACACCGAGGTTTCGTCCCAGGGGATCTTTCCCAATCAACGAGTGGCGCAAGGGGCGGTGAAGACCGGGGCTGAACGTAATACTTTGGCCGCCCAGAGTCAGGGGTATGCGGCCCCTATGAGAACAACAAAAGTCCCGGACTATCCAATGTCCCAGGGATGACGCAACCTGTTCCGGATCCGGAAGCGCCGGATACATTGATGGACATGGTGCAACATGCATCCGTCCCAGAGGAACATCGTACCTTGATGGGTACGGTGGTTGAAAGAGTTCGGTCCGTGAAAAGTGGACTGGACGAAGCCTTTATGAGCCTACTAAGAGGTTTCGAGGTACATAGTGTAATTTTATTTATGTTATAAATGCAAATTGCGCATGTGTATAGATAGTAGCCCCTAAGACTCTGATTGCTATCCAAAGGGAGGCGATCGGAGGATCAAAAATATATGCCTAGGAAATGATCTGACTAATTTGAAACATAGGCTGTTACATCCGTGGCAATTGCCCAAGCTACCGAGGTAGCACATCTGAATCGGAAAGTTGACATAGCGGATGATGACATGACGCTTATTAATAGGCGGCTCGACGAGGCGCAAGGTATGTCTCTGGGGCACTCAGTACATGCTAGTATTATAAAATGAGCTTGATATTGAGAATTTGTATATGCATAACTGCAGATAGTGCCGACGCAGTTAATACCCTTTGGATGGAACTTGCCCGGGCCAAGGAGGAAGCCAGGATGAGTAATGCGGTTACCGAAAAGGTAGCTGTCGAATTAAAGGCCGAGCAGACTGCTCAGTGTCAGTGCGAGGAGAGAATATCTACTATGGCACTTGAGCTGAAGGATGCCACTAGCCGATGCCAAGTTCCTGAGAAAGATAAAAAAGCGAAAGCGTCCGATCTTGAAAAGGCCTTAAAAGAGGCGAAGGAAGCCCGGTCCGAGTCTAGAGCAGCTCGGGAGGAGATCCGGCAAGCCGGGGAGATCGCGGCTGGTAAGCCCTTTTTATTGCAAACTAAGTTTGGCGATCTGAAGTATGCTCCGCTTAATCAATTGTGGCACCTTTATGGACCTTCCGATGAGTGTTGCCGTTGTGAATCAGTTTTCCACGCGCGAGAAGGACATGCGACAGAAAAGCTATTTTGGTCATAGTTTGACACGGCAAAGCGTCCACTGTTGAATGAACAGATGGCCCAATGGGTCGAGCTCCATAAGATGTCTGGAACTTCAATGAAGGACGTCGTAGTCCGGCTATGGCCGACTGAGCCCCTTCCGAATAGTTATTTCGGTTTGGTGAGGCAGCTTGTGGATGCGGCGCCGCGTATCGATGCTATGAAGCGGTCAACATGCATAGAAGGTGCACGGATGGCCCTTGCCCGCGTTAAGACATATTGGGTGAAGATGAAGGCCACCGATATTGCAGCGCAAGGTCCACCCAAGGGAGAGGACCATCATACGCCCGAGCATTATTTTGAGGACGTCCTGGAGGGTGCCCGCTTGATAGAGGATCAGTGCTCGAAAAATATTATGTTCGAGTAAAGTGTATCAAAATTGTAATAACAATATTATGATATTTTTAAGGCTATGTTTTTATACTTTTTGCCCGAAAAGTTTTGTTGCCTGTTGTGCGGCCGTCTTTTTTATGTATACAATCTGAAAGTTTGCAGTCGTCAGCTTCAGCCCCCTCGCGTATAACGCAGGGGTGTTCGGAAAAGCACTTGATCACACTTGACCCAATGTCTTGGACCGTTAAGGAGGTGTTAGTGTTGCGAACTAGGCAATCGGACTATAGAGCTTTAACACTTTCACTTAGCCATAGGAGTTTGACGGTGGGGCTACTATATAGCCCCTGGTATGTCCGCGTTATCCGAATACGATGTGTTTACATACATGACCAGAAGGACGGTCCTTCGTTTAACACGGAGGGAATCGCGAAGATTCCGATGAGCCATCGAGTGATTGACCAGCTCTTGCCGCATCATGACAGTCAGTTTTTCGCTTTCTCTACTGAGGTGATCATCCGGACGAGCCAGGACACAATCGCAGTAGTTCTCCCTTTACAACCCTAGCCGATATAGCGGAACGTAAGGTAGTAAGCACAGGAGCCGGGTAACCCAACTATTGACCAAATACATGATTCGGAGTTGATGCATATAAGGCTAAACTCGCGACACCGAAAACTCCCTACATGTGTCCAGACTTTTCAATATACACCGGGCTGAATACAGCCCCTGGTGATAGACCCCTGTATCAAGGCACGTATGGCGATCCTACGTGAGGAAAGAGCGTAGGTGGTGAGAGTATAAATCTCAAAACACAATACGAACCAAGTTGCTTCTATAACATCCACTTCAGTACGGCAAGCTGTATATTTACGGATAATTCCGATATCTTTCTTAGACATTTTACATGCCAGGAAAGTATAAAACAAAAAGAGATAAAAAAAGGTTTACACAAGGTCTTAATCTAAAAAAGAAACCTTAATGTGGGGCCTTGCTGCACGTCTGCGCCTTTGTCTCTATTGTGGAGTATCCTTGAAGGGTATAGTATGATGGCCATCTGTAAAAAGAAAAAAAAACCAGGTAAAAGAATCTGGTGTGGCCGTAAGTAAAGCTGGTTCGTTTTAATGAACCGTGGAAGATAAATTCTAGAGTCCGAATAGGGTCGAGCCAAACTATGGACTTTTTGCGTGCAGAGTGCCCCCGACGCTGCCCAAGGATTTTTGCGTGTATCTCCTTATGGGGCAGTCGATGGGGGCGTAGCTCCTAATCGAGCTCGGGTTTATCTGAGCTGCCGCACTGAGGTGTGCGCCGGACACGTTTAGCTTTTTCTACGGTCTTAACGACCGATGTGCTACTCGGCTTGAATAGGCCGTTTTGTGCTTCGACTGCTAGAGTTGCCGTGTATTCTTCTATACGAAGAGAGCGCTTCGTATTTCCACTGACCGTAATGATGCCACGTGGTCCAGGCATTTTGACTTTTAGATAAGCATAATGCGGGACTGCATTAAAACAGGCGAAGGCCATTCTTCCGAGTAGTGCAAGATAGCCACTTCGGAACGAAGCTATGTCGAAGATTAGTTCTTCGCTTTGAAAGTTGCCGGGAGAGCCGAATACGACATCCAATGTTAGAGAGCCCAAGCAGCGGGCTTCCACGCTCGGTATGACTCCTTTTGTCACACCCTAGCTAGTTCATGCATTAGAGTGTTGCATCATGTCTATTTTTTCTCAACAGAAACTTGAAATGGGGATGACAGAATCCCCAGCCCCCTCTGAAACCAACTAGGGTTTACTAAAAATATTTTCAATGAACCTGAAATGCCCTTCTAAAATGTCCATCATTTTTGTCTTGGTTCAGAACCTCTGCCAAAAGTGGTGCTCAATTTTCTAGGTCATCCTAAGGTTTTTGAATTAAATCATAATTATTTGGGTTTGGGCATTTAAATTATATAAATTATTTTAAATGCTCAAATATTTCCAAACTAAAATGTTCCATGTTGTATATATTCCAGCTAGTGGCCATGAGTAGTTTGGGAAATTTAGGAGTTGTTTAGGTATTTTTAGTAAGTCCACATAGTTATAGAATAATTAAAAAAGCTAAATAAGAGAGAGAGAGAGAGAGAGAGAGAGAGAGTGAACTAACCTGGCAGCCCGCCTAGCCAGCCCAGCAGCCGCTCCAGCGAGCTGCTTGCCTTCGCCAGGCAGGCAGGCAGGTGCTCGACAGCGACGCCAGTGCGCGCCACGCAGCTGCCCGCCGCCCTGCTTCACCCCCCTCGCCTTGCTGCTGGCCTGGATCGCACCATCGTCCTTGCGCCACGCCACCGTGTCCAGGAGCTTCGCCGCCCTCCTCTCCTTCGAGCTAGCTGAGCCCCGAGCGCTCGCGTGCCCCGAAGCCACTGCACCAACCTCGTCCGATCCTCCATCGCCAGAGATCCCCTTCGCCGTCGCCGCCACACCAGCTCATCCCCGACCGCGCCGTCTGCTTCTTCGAGACCTCCGTGAGCCCAGCTACCTCTCCCCCCTTTCCTCTCTCGCTCTCGTGCACCACAGCGAGCGCACGGAGCTTCACCGCACGCACCGCCGCCGAGCTCGTCGCCGACGTGTCTCCGGCCAACCACCGGCCACACCACCGTGTCCATCGCACTCACCGCACCCGCAGGAACCCGTAGCATCACTCCACGCGCCTCGCCGTGCCCCCTAGCGTCGAGTTCGACCTCACCCGAACTCCGACGACCGCCAAAGTCGTCGCCGGCGACGTTTTCGGCCACCCCGAGCTCAACCACCACCACCAAGAGCTGCGGCTTGCTCCCAGCTACCCGTAGATGCCCTCCGCCGCTCATTTAGTCGCCGGAACGCACAAAACCACTCTCGCCGCCGCGTTCGACCTCGCCAGCAGCTAAACGCCGGTGAGTTGACCCCGCTAACCCCTCATTTGACCACGGGTGGGCCCAGTTTGACCCCCTGGGTCAATGACAAGTGGGGCCCAGCCCTGTTAACTAATCAGGATTAGTTCTAATTGATATTTAGTTAAACTAATTACACTGACACACGGGACCCACTAGTCAGGGTTGACTTGGACTATTCCGTTGACCGCTGACGTCATCCTGACGTAATGCTGACGCAGTAATTTATTTACTGGAATTATTATTACACAAGAAATTCCAGAAAATACCCCAAACTTTAAAAAATCATAGAAATTAATCTGTAACTCCAAATGCAAAGTTTTATATATATAAAATGATCAGAAAAATCCAATCTATCCATCTGTACTGGTTTCATGCATGTTTAAGCAAGCTAACATGATGTTTAGAGCAGAACTAAATAAAGCACTTATAAGGGCCATGTATGAGTTTGAAACTTGAATCTTTGATTCAAAATGGTTCAAACCCATCTGGTCTTAGTTGCATTAGCCCAACACACTCATATTGCCATGTTACATGCATGCATCATATTGTTGCATATTGTTTGGTGATGATTGTGTATCAGTGCTCTTTGCGGCAGGTTCTGCCCCCGAGGAGTACCACGATTACCATAGCGAAGATCAATATCAGTGCATCGACCCATCAGGCAAGCAACCAACCATTTGATCATATCGATACAATCCCATGTTCTCGCTCCTGCTCTCTTTTACTACATTAAGACAACGCGTTTCAAATTGCCGTGTGCTACGGTAGTTGAACCCATTTCCTCTGCATGACCTGTCATTGCCACAGTAACTAGATGAAACCCACTAGCATGTGTAGGAGTTGATTGAGCCATATGTATGTGTTGTTCCTACCTTGCTATGCCTGTTATGCTTAGAGTCGTGTCAGGTCTGGTTCATCTGGGTGATGGGCTAGAGTGAAATGATCATGCCGGTAATGAGAGTGATGTGGTGAACACGATTTGGTAAAGGTATCGATGACAGGCCATGTAGGAGTACATGGTGGGTTGTTTCATTGAAGCCGACCTTAAGCACTGAGATCTGTATGCGTGATTTAAGATTCAGCTACTACCATGCATTAGGCCCTGAAATATGACCCCGCTCGACTTCTTATTCACCCTAGTCCTCTGTCCAGGAGTTGCACGTAGTTTTTGGTGTTTGTAGCTTACTGGAGGCCATGGACAGCGCTGACCCGCGGGGTGGGCCGTGATGCAGTAGGTACGTGGAAAAGTGTACCGGATACCCGTTAGGTATCCCCGGAACCCTGTACACATCGTTTGGGGCCGTATGGGAAACCTCGGCCGAACTCCCTGCGGATGGAACCTGGATAGGCAATAAACCTGGACTAGAGACTTAGGTGTTTAGGTAGGTCGTGGTCTACACCCACGCCGGCTTTCGCTTGAAGTCTGCCGAGCACATGTCGTGTGCAGACGCTAAGTGGTGGAAACATGTATGAAGAAGTACACCCCTGCAGGGTTAACATTATCTATTCGAATAGCCGCGTCCGCGGTAAAGGACTACTTGGTTGCCTATACAGTTCATAGACAAGTAAATGGATACGACTAAAAATCTCAAGATAAGCGTGAGTGCCGAGGATGGCTCTTCCGTAGGATGAAGGAGGTGGATGCTCGGTGGTGTATTGAAGTGGTGAGTAGTGGACTCGTGTGCGCAAAACCATTTCAAGTTGGTGTATCGTAGGATAGCTTAGCCAAGAGTCAAAGCTGGCTTGCTGCAATAACCCCACCAACCCTTCTTGATAATGTGCATGTATGTAGGATCTGATGTAAGTCTTGCTGAGTACCTTTGTACTCATGTTGCTTTAATTTACATTTTTCAGAAGACACTGCAACCCCTTCTGATGGGTTCTTCATAGACATTGACATCGATGAGTAGACCGAGGCCCAGGTGGTGATCCTGAGCTTGTGAAGGACCACATAGTATAGCCAGGCTTCCCAAGCCTCTTTTATTTTACTAGTTGTCTGTACTCAGACAAGTTACTTCCGCTGTTGGCTTGTATGTCTGTATGGCTTGAATGTGGGTCGTGTGACCCGTACTTGTGTGTATGCTATGTATGGCTCTCTGAGCCTTAAATAAATTACTTGTGTTGTAGGGTCATGTTGTGATGCCTTGTTGTATTTGCACATATCGAGCATATTGTGTGTATGATTGAAATGATTGGTATGTGTGGGATCTGACTATCTAGTTGTTCATTCTTAGTAGCCTCTCTTACCAGGAAATGTCTCCTAGTGTTTCCACTGAGCCTTGGTAGCTTGCTACTGCTCTGGAACACTAGGCTGGCCGGCATGTGTCCTTCTTCGTTCCTGTGTCTGTCCCTTCGGGGAAATGTCACGCGATGGATACCGGCGTCCTGTTAGCCGCTACAGCCCGGTTTACCGGAGTCCTGCTAGCCCAGTGCTACAGCCCGGATTCACTTGCTGATGACCGACACATTCGATGCTGGGTCATGGATGCCTGTCCCTGTAAGTCTGTGCCACTTTGGGTTTACGACTAGCCATGTCAGCCCGGGCTCTTTACCATATGGATGCTACCGACACTATCATATATGTGTGCCAAAAGGCGCAAACGGTCCCGGGCAAAGGTAAGACGACACCCGTGGGAATACCGTGCGTGAGGCCGCAAAGTGATATGAGGTGTTACATGCTAGATCGATGTGGCATCGAGTCGGGGTCCTGACACCTTTAAAGGTAGTGCTTCTTGGCTTGATTCTTCACGGGTCTATCCCCATCTTGCGGACAGTGTCCTGATATATCAGATTGAGCCTACTGCCATCGTCCATGAGGACTCTAGTGAGGTGCTATCCGTCGATTATAGGGTCGAGCACTAGGGCAGCCGAACCCCCTTGACGGATACTAGTCGGATGATCCCTGCGATCAAAGGTGATCGGACAGGCTGACCATGGGTTGAATTTGGGGGCAACGGGCTCAACGGCATAGACATCCCGGAGTGCGTTTTTTCGCTCCCACTTTGGGATATGAGTGACATAGATCATGTTCACTGTTTTGATCTTCGGTGGAAATTTCTTCTGTCCCCCGTGTTCAGCTGGCGAGGTTCGTCCTCGTCTTCGCTCTGAGGTCCCTTCCCTTTGTGTTTGGTGTTGAGTTTTCCTGCCTGCTTGAACACCCAACATTCTCTATTGGTATGATTGGCTGGTTTATCAGGAGTGACATGGATTTGGCAGGGCCTGTCTAGGATTTTATCCAGGCTAGACAGATCGTCTTTGTTGCCTTTGAATGGCTTCTTCCGTTGACTAGGTCTGGAGCCCCTGAATCCGGAGTTTACCGATGTATTGTCTGGGCTTTCTTCATTGTTCCGATGTTTGTTTTTGTTGCGTCGTGGTTTTCCATTGCCATCCCTGACTTCAGATGTGTCGGGGTTGCTGGTGCTACTACGGGCTAACTAGCTATCCTCACCCACGCAAAAGTGGGCCATTAGTGTAGTTAAGGCTGCCATTGTTCTTGGCTTTTCCTTGCCAAGGTGCCTGGCTAGCCATTCGTCCTGGACACTATGTTTGAAGGCCTCTAAGGCTTCGGCGTCCGGATAGTCGACGATTTGGTTCTTCTTAGTGAGAAACTGGTTCCAAAGCTTATGGGTTGATTCTCCGGGTTGTTGGATTATGTGACTTAGGTCATCTGCATCCGGGGTCCTGACATAGGTCCCTTGGAAATTGTCACGAAAAGCGTCCTCAAGTTCTTCCCAGCTTCTGATGGAGTTTTCAGGGAGGCTTTTTAGCTAGTGCCGAGCTGGTCCTTTTAGCTTGAGGGGTAAGTATTTGATGGCGTGGAGATCATCTCCGCGAGCCATGTGGATGTGAAGAATAAAGTCTTCTATCCAAACCACAGCGTCTGTCATTCCATCATATACCTCGATGTTTACGGGTTTGAACCCTTTTGGAAAATCATGTTCCAGCACCTCATCGGTGAAGCACAGGGGGTGTGCGGCACCCCTATATTTGGCTTTGTCATGGCGTGTGTTCAATGGTTGTAATGTTCGGTATTGGTTCCGAACTAGTAAGTGACAGGCGTATCTGGTTTTATAATCATGATCCCGTATAGGAGCATGTTCCCTGGATCCATAGGTGGACCTGGTTTTGCTGGTCTTTTTGTCCAGGTCTTCACGTAGATCGTGTGTCTGGTCCTGAGCTGTGACCTCCCTTCCTTTACGGGGAAGGGGTGCAGGTTTGTGTGCGGTGTTGCTAGCTGCTCTGTCTCGACCACGAGGTGGTTGGTCCGACTTATTAGCCATATTGTTTTTCGGCGGTACAGGCGCAATGGCCTCGTCATCGAATTCGGGTAGCAGCTGACGCTTACGATAGCTCTTTGTTTGGCGATTACCGCCATATTTCTCCTCAGCGTCTAGCACTTTGTTTCATTTGTCATTGAGCGTATCATGTGCAGCTTTAAGCCGCTGCTTCTGCTTTTTCAAGCTCCTTGTGCTGGCGGTAAGCCTTTAATGGAGGCGTTCTTGTTCTAATGGTTCTTCTGGGACGATGAATTCGTCGTCGCCCAGGCTAATCTCCTCTTCGGAGACAGGTTGATAGTTGCTATCTTCGGCATCGCTGTGGTCAAACAACATCTCTGGACTGTGTTTTCCGTACTCTTGCAGGCCCTGCTCCAATGCTGGGTCTACGGGGTCCACGGCTTGGTTCAGATTATCATCATCGTCCATGACAATGTTGCAGTTTTTCCTTTTGTCGGATCAAGGTCGGCGCTTGGGGGGTGCATCGACAGGCATGCCATTATCATCGCCAGACTCCTTCTCTTTAGGTGTGTCCACCATGTATATATCGTAAGAGGATATAGCTGTCCACTGCCCTAAGGGTGGTGATTTTTCTGCTTGCTCCTCTCTGGCATCATCGTCCATACCGTCGATGTCCTCGGAGCCGTAATCGAGTGTGTCGGTTAAGTCTTCGACAGTGGCTATAAAGTGGGTGGTGGGTGGGAAACGAAGTCCTTCGTCTCTGCTCCCCATTTGAGCCGGACATAGTTCGGCCGAGAGTCCCCTGACAAGGAGAGGGATCTCAATGAGTTGAACGCGTCGCCTAGAGGTGAGTGCTGGAAGATGTCCGCGGAGCTTAACTCCAAGATCGGCGCCCAACTAGGTTTGATGGATGCGGATGCATGCGGTCCGGAACCTATGGCCGGAGACGAGTCCAAGTTTTCGGTGACACAAGCCCCGCTCGATGTTGGGTCTGTGTGCGGCTCGAGCGCCGCTGAGTCTGCAGCCTCTGTGGCGGGGTTAAGCTTCCCGTCTTCGGACGATGCAGTCCGCTCGGGTTCTAGGGCCAGGACGGTTGATGTCTACTACACAACCTTCTTCTGGTAGATGTTGTTGGGCCTCCAAGTGCAGAGGTTCGTAGGACAGTAGCAAATTTCCCTCAAGTGGATGACCTAAGGTTTATCAATCTGTGGGAGGCGTAGGATGAAGATGGTCTCTCTCAAACAACCCTGCAACCAAATAACAAAGAGTCTCTTGTGTCCCCAACACACCCAAACAATGGTAAATTGTATAGGTGCACTAGTTCGACGAAGAGATGGTGATACAAGTGCAATATAGATGGTAGATATAGGTTTCTGTAATCGGAAATTATAAAAACAGCAAGGTAACTAATGATAAAAGTGAGTGTAAACGGTATTGCAATGCTAGGAAACAAGGCCTAAGGTTCATACTGTCACTAGTGCAAGTTCTCTCAACAATAATAACATAACTGGATCATATAACTATCCATCAACATGCAATAAAGAGTCACTCCAAAGCCACTAATAGCATAGAACAAACGAAGAGATTATGGTAGGGTACGAAACCACCTCAAAGTTATCCTTTCTGTACTATCTATTCAAGAGTCCGTAGTAAAATAACATGAAGCTATTCTTTCGGTTCAATCTATCATAGAGTTCATACTAGAATAACACCTTAAGACACACATCAACCTGTCGGTGTACTAGAGTAGGGGTACCCTAGTATCCCGAACTTGTGCACGGACAGTCGCAGCACCCCGCGGCAAGGCTTGCCGGGTGACCGCCAAGGTCCTCCGTGGTTCCTTTGGAGCCATTCAAGAACAAAGTATTCAAGCCAAGGAGACATGGCCCCAGCAAGAGGAGCTTGCCGGGAAGGCCAACCAAGGCATCTCAAGGAACTTGCCGCGACGCGCCACGCGTCCCGGCGAGGCCCGGTGAGCGACAAGCTTCCGGACGCGACAAGACAACGACCGCGGCAAGGCGCTTGCCGCGGCAAGCGACCACTCTGTACCCAAGCTCCAGTGCATCCACCAACGTGTCGCCCTGGGGCCTTTCCAGGAGCGCGTGGCAAGAGGCTGTGCGGCCAGCGGTGCGCGGTGTCAAGCGACGCTGACAAGATTGCCATCATGGCAAGTGGTGGCGTCCCTGACGGTCCCTTTTTTGCACTATTTGGGCGACGCGGACAGGCATTTAATGCCTTTGTCCCCTGCCGTCAGGGTTAGGTATGATACACTGTACAGGTAGTTGTACCAACCGCAATTCCTTTTCCATTTTTACCCTTGTCTACGTTGCCACCTGTCGGTGACCCCTTCAGCATATAAAAGGAGGCCAATGCGCAATGTAAAAGGGGTTCAAAGGCAGAAAAACACTCACGCTCGGTCTTGTTAGCTGCTAGTGTGTACTGTAGCACTCAGCGCTCCCGAGCAAGAACTCAATATACTCAGACATGCAGCAGTAGGAGTGTTATCTCTTCGGAGAGCTCCGAAGCTGGGTAAACTGCTCGTGTGCTTCGCCTCGATCCGCTCTTCTTGCGATCTCTGCCCCCCGCCGAACCGAAAGGGGCTCGGTCCGCCGGTCCCATAGGTGTTCGTGGATCAGCTTCCCCGACATCTTTGGCGCGCCAGGTAGGGGGCGTCGAGTTTGTGTGGACCTGATCTGGCGTTCACACGAGCTAGATCTTCATCTTCTTCATCGACATGCCACCGAAGAAGAAGGCTTCGGAGGCAGCTGTTCCATCCGCGTCGATCCCACCACCACCGGAGCAAACGAGTGGTGGGGTAGACGCCGGCGGAAAAACGGGCATCGACGAGGGAGCCCACGGTGCTGCCAGGTCCAAGGACAAGGCTGCGCAGACCTCGGCGTCCGTACATGTACCGTGCCCATCTCAGGAGGCGCAGGACCGACAACGTCATGGTATTCGCAGTGCCATACGTTTGTTGGACCAAGATCGAGCTGGTGGATCTCGGGGTGCTCAAGACCAGCATGCACGCCAACATGCTGGCACGAGCGAGACACGGTCGCCTGAACGGGATACTGCTCCTTCTAACATAGTTAGAAGTCCAAGCACCTCCCGCTCCTTGCACCGTTCGCCACTGCCGCCCACCACTCCAGCAGAAGCTTTGGAGCGAGCTCAACTGCTCCTGGATTACCCTCCAACGGCAGACAAGATCGATGGATGGAGGGCCACCATTCAGAGTCTCATCGGCTTCGCCAACGGCGACACTCCGCAGCAGCCAAGTACATCGCTGCTGCGGCAGGACTGCCAGGCACGAGCCGATGGCGACGAAACAGGTGGGGGTGCAACCACCATGCACTCACCACCCCGAAGGCCAAGATCGTCGACTCGCCGGATCCACCTCGACAACGACTCCACCGTGTCATCAGATCCGCGACCTCGTCGCGATCAGCGCCAAGTTCTTCACGAACGACAGCAAGAAGACGCTTGTACTCGCATCGAGCGCCGAAGAGAAGCGCGGCGCCAATCGGACTAGCGCGCTGGGCCCTCTATCGACATGCATGCGCCAGGGGAACCAGGCGACTTGCCGTACGCGGTAGGTTGCCCTGCGTTCACTCGTGAGCTACGGCAAGTCCAGTGGCCCAGCACGAAGAATTTCAAGCCAGACGTACTAGAGAAGTACGACGGCAAGTCGCATCCGTCGAAGTTCCTCAGCATCTACACCATCGCGGTGCAAGCTGCCGGGGGGCGGGACGACAAGATCCTGGCCAACTACTTCCCGCTGGTGCTCAAGCCCAATGTCAGATCCTGACTCATGCACTTGCCGGACAACTCCATATCCTCCTGGGCAGACCTATGCCATCAGTTTGTCGGCGCCTTTACAGGCGGCCACAAGCCTCATGGCCAAGAAAGCGACCTTCATCTGCTCGCCCAGAAGGAAGGAGAGCCCTTGCGCAAGTATACTCAGAGATTCAGCCGCGTACAGCACAACATCCCAGATGTCCACCCTGCCGCGGTAATTAGCGCGTTCCATCAGAACGTGCGAAACCGCAGGATGCGGGAGGAGATGGCGATGTGCAAGATCAGAGACGTCGGTGAGCTATATGCCCTGGCCGACAAGTGTGCACATGCTGAGGAAGGGAGGAAACTCCCCGGAGAGAATACAGAAGCAGGAGGATCTGATAGTGAGGAGGCTGCCTCGGCAAAGAAAAACCGGCGGCAGAACAACAGGAAGAAGAAAGGCAAAGATGTGCTAGTCTTTGAGCAGTCCGGCAACGGAGGTGGCGCCAAGAAAGCCAAAGCTGGTAGCTCCGGCAAGGAGATTGTCGCGGGCACCAACTACCAGGCTGTGGCGGTCGCCGACAAGCAGGACAGCACCAACAAGCAGTACTGCAAGATCCACCGCACCAAGGGCCATGACCTCCAGAGCTGCAAGAAAGTCGAGCAGCTTGTCGAGCAGCAAAAAGCTGAATACGAGCGACGCGACAAGGAGAAGGCCCAGGAAGGTGCTGGAGGAGCTGGCAAGAAACGCCCCGGCCGAGGAGGACGCCGTGGCAAGGCCAAGCAGCGGCAAGGAGACAGACCTCCCCGCGGTCGCGACAAGGATGAAGATGACGACGACGATGAAGATATGGATGATGACGAGACCGATGAGCAGGAGTTCCAGAAAGCCACGGAGGTCCTGTGCGTTGACAGCGGTGCTTCTCTGCATACTTCGCACCGCCAGCTCAAGCAATGGGTGCGGGAAGTCAATGCGGCAGAACCACCCGTGGAGTCACGCAAGCCTCTGAAATGGTCCAGCACGCCTATCGTCTTTGATATTAAGGACCACCCTGATTGCATAACTGCGGTCGGGTGCTTGCCGATGTTGGTTTCACCAACTATCCGCAACCTCAAGGTCACCAAGATGCTAGTTGACGGCGGGGCCGGCTTGAACCTGATCTCCTCCACGGTACTCTAGAAACTCTAGATCCCTGATAGCGAGCTCGAAGATACCGGCACATTCCAAGGAATCAATCCGGGAAGGAGCAAGCCGAAGGGAAAGATCACGTTGCCGGTGACATTTGGCAGCAAATTGAACTTCAGGACTGAGAGGGTCACTTTTGACGTTGCTGACTTTCCATTGCCTTACAATGGGATACTCGGCCGTCCAGCACTCGCCAAATTCATGGCAGCCTCTCACTATGCATACAACCTACTGAAAATGCCAGGCCCGATAAGTGTCATCTTTGTCCCTGTCGACAAGAAGGATGCTCTTATCTGCGCCAACAAGATCTACCGGGAAGCAGCAGCCGCAACAGATCGCAAGTCACTTGCCGTTGAAGCTCCCGGGGCGAAGAAGAAGACCAAGTCCGGCAAGAGTTCTGATGCCCACTCCGGCAAGGGCACCTCTTCGGAGTGCTGCGCTGCCGTCGAGGACGCACCATCGAGCTCCACCGGCAAGTGTAAGAAGACAATGGTAGCTCCACCAGAGACCAAGAAGGTGTCCGCCAAGGAGGACGGCACTGGTGGTACCTTCACCATCAGTGCCACTCTCGACCCTAAATAGGAAAGCGCGCTCGTTACTTTCCTGCAGGCGAACGTCGACATGTTTGTGTGGAAACCGTCTGACATCCCCGGTGTTCCCAGGAAAGTAATCGAGCACCATTTTTCCGTCTGTCCTCATGCGCGGCCCGTCAAGCAGAAAGTCAGGAAACAGGCAGTGGAGCGCCAAGAATTCATCGCAGAAGAAATCAAGAAATTGGAAGCAGCAGGCCTTGTCAGAGGAGTGCTCCATCCTACGTGGTTGGCCAACCCTGTAGTTGTGCACAAGGCAAACGGGAAATGGAGGCTTTGTATCAACTTTACCGATGTCAATAAAGCTTGTCCCAAAGATCCATTTCCCTTACCGCGCATCGACCAGATTGTTGACTCCACGACCGGATGTGACTTGCTTTCATTTCTTGATGCATACTCAGGATACCATCAGATCTTCATGGCAGAAGAGGATGAGGAGAAGACCGCATTCATCACCCCATGTGGCACATACTGTTTCGCACAGATGCCTTTCGGTTTAAAGAATGCTGGTTCAACATTTGCAAGGGTAGTCCATGACGCTTTTGAGCCGCAAATACACAGAAATGTGGAAGCCTACATGGATGATATAGTGGTCAAGAGCAAGGACAAGGCGACTCTGATTCAAGATTTAGACGAAACCTTTGCAAATCTGCGCAAGATCAACCTCAAGCTTAACCCCGAGAAGTGTGTGTTTGGAGTCCCCTCCGGCAAGCTTCTCGGGTTCTTCGTGTCTTAGCGGGGAATTGAAGCCAATCCCGACAAGATCAAGGCCACTGAGCAGATTGAAGCACCAAAGCGCGTCAAGGATGTACGAAGACTTGCCGGTTGCGTAGCTGCTCTCAGCAGGTTTATCTCTAGGTCTGCTGAGTGCGCCCTGCCATTCTTCAAAATATTGAAAAAGGCAGGTCCAATGAAATGGACTCCGGAAGCGGAGGCTGCGCTGCAGGACTTAAAGAGATACCTGTCCTCCACTCCAACACTTGTCGCACCTAAGCCACAAGATAAGTTGCTGCTATACATAGCGGCAACCAATCAAGTGGTTAGTGCTGCGTTAGTAGCGGAGAGGGAGGCGGATGATGAGCCAGCAACCACGGCAGATGCATCCAACGACAAGCAGGGGACTTCACCGGCAAGCTCTGGTCCCGACAAAGATGGATCTGCGCAGGCGCGTGAGAAGATGCAGAAAAGAATGGTGCAGCGCCCAGTTTACTTTGTCAGTTCCCTTCTGCATGGGGCTAGGTCAAGGTACTCTGGTGTGCAGAAATTGCTTTTCGGCCTTCTCATGGCCTCGAGAAAGCTGCGCCATTACTTCCAAGCACATGAGATCACAGTTGTCACTCGTTTTCCGCTAAAGAGGATACTGCAAAATCCAGAAGCAACAGGCAGGATTGTTGAGTGGGCACTGGATCTGTCAAGCTTTGGCCTCAAGTTTGAGAGCACTTCAACTATCCAAAGCAGAGCATTGGCAGAGTTCATAGCAGAATGGACGCCAACGCAAGATGAAGAAATTCCAGAAACAAGCATCCCCGTCAAGGAAGCAAGCAAAGAGTGGCTGATGTACTTTGATGGTGCCTTCTCGCTGCAAGGTGCCGGTGCGGGTGTGCTACTTGTTGCACCCACCGGAGAGCACCTCAAGTACGTAGTCCAGATGCACTTTCCCAAGGAGCAAGCAACGAACAATACTGCAGAGTATGAAGGTTTGCTTGCCGGTATCAGGATCGCAGCAGACCTTGGGATCAAAAAGCTCATTGTCAGGGGTGACTCACAGCTTGTCGTCCGCCAAGTGAACAAGAATTATCAGAGTCCGTTGATGGAAGCTTACGTTGATGAAGTGAGAAAGCTAGAAGAGCACTTTGACGGCCTACAGATGGAACATGTTCCAAGAGCTCAGAACGACATTGCCGATGGCTTGTCGAAGTGCGCCGCACTTAAGTTACCTGTGGAACCAGGGATCTTTGTGCTCAAGCTGACTCAACCGTCTATAACGCCATCAACTGGACAGAGCAAGAAGAGGAAGTTGATCTCTGGTGACTATTTTCCGGCAGAGCTCCCCGAAGCCGCCGCCAAGAAGGTCCCCAAGATCAACACCAAGGGTGCTGAGGAGCAGTTTGCTCCGACAAGCCCTACGGTTTGTTCCGTTGAAGCACACGCTCCCGACAAGTTTTGCTCCGGCAAGCTTGCCGGGGAACGTCAAGCTCTGGCTGAGCCGCAGGTTCTCGCCGCAGAAGCGGATGTTCCCGCAGCAGCAGATGTACCTTTAGTCCTAGTTGTCGAGCCGCAAGCTCCAGCATGGGCACAGCAGATTGTCCGTTTCCTTCAGACAGGAGAACTTCCCGAAGAGCAAGAAGAAGCGGCAAGAGTAGCCCGGCAGTCAAGTATGTACCAGTTTGTCGACAACACACTGTACATAAGAAGACTCAACGGTGTGAAATTGAAGTGTATTCACCGGGAAGACGGACAAAAGCTGTTGGCAGAGATACATGGAGGCATATGTGGTCACCACATTGGCGCAAGAGCACTTGCCGGCAAAGCGTTCCGGCAAGGTTTCTTTTGGCCGACAGCCCTCCAGGATGCAACTGCACAAGTAACCAAGTGTGAAGCGTGCCAGTTCCATTCCAAGAAGATACACCAGCCAGCTCAAGCTCTCCAGACGATCCCTTTATCCTGGACATTTTCGGTCTGGGGGCTCGACATCCTCGGCCGCTTTCCCCGAGTTGTCGGGGGCTTTGAGTACTTGTACGTTGCAATCGACAAGTTCACAAAGTGGCCGGAAGTGGAAGCAGTGAGGAAGGTGACAACACAGTCAGCAGTCAAGTTCTTTAGGTCGATTGTTTGCCGCTTCGGGATCCCTAACAGGATCATCACCGACAACAGCATGCAATTCATGAGCCGCACCTTCATGCAGTACGTCCAAGATCTTGGCACCAAGGTCTGCTTCGCTTCTGTTGCTCATCCAAGAAGTAATAGTCAAGCGGAGAGGGCGAATACTGAAGTGCTACGCGGGCTCAAGACCAGGACTTTCGACAGGCTGCGCAAGTGCGGCAAGAACTGGATTGAGGAGCTGCCGGTGGTTCTTTGGTCGATCAGGACGACGCCAAATCGAGCCACTGGCCAGACACCTTTCGCTCTAGTCTATGGAGCAGAGGCAGTTCTCCCCACGGAACTCGTATACGGGTCACCTTGAGTGCTCGCTTATGATGAGCTTGAGCAAGAGCAGTTGCAACAAGATGAGGCGCAGCTCCTTGAGGAGGACCGTCTTCAGGCCGCTGTATGAGCTGCTCGATACTAGCAAGCTTTGCGCCGCTACCATAGCCGCAAAGTTAATGGCAGAAGTCTCGAGGAAGGCGACCTTGTTCTTCGGCACGTTCAGTCCGCCAAGAATTCCAACAAGTTGACGCCGAAGTGGGAAGGCCCTTACCGGGTGAAACTAGTCACTAGGCCTGGCGCTGTCCGCCTTGAGACCGAAGATGGTATTCCGGTGAGCAACTCCTGGAACATTGAGCATCTTCATAAGTTTTACCCGTAAGGCGCGGTTGCCGGAACCCGTTCCGACAACCACCTTTTGTACAAGTCTTGCCGATGTTGCATGTAATCCTTTGTATGAAGCCGGGCGCAGACCCCGTGCATAAGTAAAGCTCATGTGCTCTGCACATCTTGTCAATTTCATGCTTTCTACTTTCCTTTGCATGCATTATCTGACACTTTGTGCAGCGCCTACCCCCGGTAAGCAATGACGAGCCGTAAGGCTCCATATCTGTATTTTCTCTTCTTTCTCTTTCTCAAGGAAAGGAAGGTTCCCTCGCCCACAAGTTTGCCGGGGGAAAAGAGAAGATAATGGTGTGGGCCAGGCGTCGTTCAAGGAAGTTTCGCCTTACCGGGAAGCAAACGACAGAGAAGCTAAGTTGCCAAAGTTTGAGCAATTAGTTTTAAAAAATTTAAGTTATCTTCCTCGAACGACCGTGCTTTGTATGGAAAACCTATGCGCGGAGGAACCAATTCGTAGCTAGTTGCGCCCTTACTTTGTTTCAAGTCCGCTCAACAACTTAAGTGAGCTGCGACTAGTTGCGACAAGGTTTCTTGTCGGAAGCGGCACCGCCAGCAGGCTGCTGACGTCCCGCACTCAGCGCTCGGGGCCCAGGTGCCTGCGCCGACAAGTTCCCTAAAATCGTAGGGCAAAAACATACAAAGGAAGGAATCAAGTAAAGGAAATAACACAGCAATCTCTACCCAAAATAGAGTTATATTACAAGATAGCTTGTCGCAGCTCTAACAGATTGTTCTCATGACATGACCAGCAGCGACAAAGAAAAAGAGAAAACAGGCGGCCTAATCTACGCGATCGCCCTCAACCCTCTTGATATCGCTCACCTTGTCCACAATGGGTGCGACAAGGGTCTTGAGCACTTCCAGATCAGCATCCGGCGGCAAGGTCTTGAGGACGTTGGTGAGGTTGAGGCCTGGGTTGCGGAAGGCCACCTTCACCAGCACCTTTTGAAGAGCTCCCGCGCAGATCTTGCGCGACTCGTCGGCCAGCTGCTTTGGGATCTTCTCCTGGAGTCGCTGGAGGGCCGTCGCCACGCCTTTAAAGAACAAGCTGAGCTTGGCGCTGGGTTGGAGGTGCTCATCGGAGGAGTACCCGAGATCCTCCATCCCCAGCTGCGCCAGCTCCCTGTCGATCGCTGCGGCAACATCCACGAGACCCTCCGTCCAGTGCTCCACATTCTCCCTAAAAGTGTCCTGGGCAGTGGCAGCACTCGCCAGCAGCGCCTCGTCGGCCTTGATCTTCTCCGTCAAGGCCACCTCCCGCTCCCTGGCGCCGTCCAGCGTCTGAGTCAAAGTAACCAACTTCAATTCAAGATCTGCATTGGAGTCCTTGGTGGCGCTAAGCTCTTTGCTCCTCTCAGCGAGACGACCCTGTAGCTCGCCATGAGCGGCGGCATCCTTCTCGCGCTCACGCTTGAGCGCAGCAAGCTCCTCACCGCTCGCCTTGAGATCGGCCTCCAGCTGCGCCATCTTCGTCTCCAGCTCCTTCTTGGCGGCCTCGGCAGCTGCGGCAGCATCCTCTGCTTCCTTGAGAGCCACGCCAATTGCTTGCTCGCGCGTGGCAAGCTCCTCCTCGTGGCTGTCAAGGTTGACCTTGTGCTGCGCCAACTCGCCTTCCTGTGCAGATAGCTTCTCGGCAACAAGCCGCTGTTGCTCTTCAACTTCAGCCTTCTCGAGGAGGAAGGCTTTCCGCTCCTCGGCGACTTGCTCCCGCTCCTCTGCGAGGGACCGGAGAGCTTCCTGCCTGAGACCCCGGAGCTCCTCTGCGTGCCTCTCGATGTCCATTCCCGCCTTCGCGACAAGCGCTTCTCGGGATTCCAGCTTGGCCTGTCGGGCGCGGTAAAGCGACAACAGCTTCCGCAGCAGCCGCTCCTCCTCAGGATCGTCGCTGCTGCTGCTTGGCGCATCGACCAGCGTCAGCCCAGCGGAGGCGAGCACCTCTCCATCCAAGATCTCTCCTTCGACCGGCGCCCTGGAGCTTGACGCCCAGGGGAGCTTGATAAAGATGTCGTCGCCGGCCTTCAAATAGGCGCCGGGCTGGGGCTCTTCCGAGCCTCGCGCTGCAGCAGCGGCGGAGGGATCGACGGTCGGCATAGCGCCTGACGCTCCTGCGGCCTCAGGGCCGTCAGTGCGATTGCCGGATCCCTCACCAGCTTCTGCGGCGGCAGCTTTGGCGGCCTCTTCGCCGGCAGGATCATCAGCGCCAGCTTCTCCTTCGGTGGCAACGGCGTCGTCGCTATTGCTGCGCGCGTTCTCCTCGCCGGCGACTTCTGTTTCCATCGGCTCCATGGCAGATGGATCTGACAAACGGAAAAAGGAGAAAAGTCAGGAAAATATCCAAAAAGAAAATCAGAAGAAGATGAACCCCAGGGAAGTTTTTCAAGCAAGAGGATTACCTGTACTAGGATCTGTTGTCATGGTCTCAACCATCAGAGGGTCGCTGGTGCTGTCCCTTGCCGGAGAACTGTCCCTTGCCGGAGAATTCTCCCTTGCCGGAGAACTGTCCCTCGCCGGAGAACGCTCCCTTGCCGGGGAATCCTCCCTTGGCGGTGTAGTCGAAGCATATGGCATTTTGGGAGCGGCTTCCGGGCACTCCTGGTGAGGCTGCTCTGCTCCTACACAAACCAACAGTCAGATATCAGCAAAGAAAGAGCACCCATGCGCGCCTGACAGCAGGAGGTAAACCATATACTTACGCTGGGGGCTACGCTGGGGGCTGCTTTGGGGAATAGTTGCCGGGTCCGGCAAGGTGGTCTCGAACACACCCCCTGCTGTCGCGATGGGTTCGTCCTCGATGACAATCACCGGGACCTTGGCTCTCTTCGCCGCTCTCTGGGCCAGAGTCCTGAAAAGGAATGGGTTCGGAGTCAAGCAAATCAGACACAAGACAAAAACAGCAAGAATTGAAGAACTACAAGTACAGCAAAGAATCCTACTCTTCTTCTTCCTCGTCGGAGCTGAGCGCGAAGAGATCAAAGTCCGGCTTGCCTCCGGTGCGACGAGGTGGAGGAGTAGGTTCCCTTGTCCGCTTGGCAGGAGCAGTGGCGGTGGACCGGGAAGACCCCGCTCCAGTTGCCACAGCGGTGTGAGGCGCTCCCGCGGCAACAGTGCTTGCCGCAGTAGAGCGTGTCGCACGGCACCACGGCTGTTGACTCGTCTGCCGCCCCGCTACGTCCCCGGCCTTGCGGAGACGCCTTCTCGGTGGAGCTAGGGGATCCGCTTGCGACGAACTGGCTGAAGGTGGGGAGGAGGAGGAGCCGATCTTCAACGAGTCGCTTGCGCCCTCGGCGGGCTCGCTCGACTCAGCTTTAGGCCCGACAAGCTCTTCCTCGCCGGCAAGCTCCTCTCGATCGACAAGGCTTGCCGCCTCTGCTGCCTCTGCCTCCTCCACGGTGAATCCAAACTCGCCCGCGGCAGCGGCTGCTGCCGCCTCTTCCAGCCTAGTGGCGATGCGCTGCATCTCCGCATCGGTGGTGTCGCGAGTAAGGCTCTTCTGTTCATCGGAGCGGACCAGCACTTCTACCATGCCGTCAAAGAAATCCCGCACGACGTCGTGTGCAGGCTCTTGCCAAGTTGGGACAATTCCATGCGAATCGCACAGCGGCATCATTGCACGGATGCGGTCAAGCGAGGAGTTGTTGCACAGCGGAACGACACCCCTCGGCAACATGAACACTTCGGGATGCTGAGGATCGCGCTTGAACAGCTCCAAGATCATCGCGTCCAATTCCAGGACAGTGAAGTTGAAGTTGAGGCCCGGGCGCAGCCTCATGATATCCGCTGCATTCTGGAATTCCCAGGCGGGTCTCCTCCTCTCCTGCAGGGGGGCGATGCGGCGGCGAAGAAAATCTGTGCCAACAGCGCCTATGGTGAGCCCGGCAAGCCTGAGGCGTAGGATCCGGGTGACGGCAATTTTCAGCCTGTCGTCTTCCGGGCCACGTTGCTCCAATCATTGTCGCGCGCTATTGGGGCTTGGCACTGGGTGCTAAACGGCTGCAAGTTCTCCTCGACAATCCAGCACCATTCTGCTCTCCATTCCTCCCACCTGCTGCGGAGCTCTCCCTCCAGATAAGCTTCCTTCTTGCCAGCTCTCGAGATCCAGGCGATTCCGCCGGATAAAGGCTCCCCTCTCTCAACTCGGGGCATAAAGAAGTGGCGGAAAAGAGCTACGTTTGGATAGACTCCGACAAAGTTCGCAGAGATGTGCAAAAACTGCCATGGTCAGAACAGCATTGGGGGTGAAGTCAAGGAGGCGGAACCCGTAGGTGTTCATGATATCGCAGAAAAATTCAGAGAAAGGCGGGCAGAGCCCGTAGTAGAAGAACAGCACGAAGAAAGGGTATCCATTCGGAGCCAGTTCCGAAGCGGCAGCTGGGAGTACCTTCATACGCGGATGCGCTCGCGTCTCCGTCGACCAGAAGAGGTAGTAGTACTCCCTCAGCTCCTTCGCGGCGAGCTGGGGGGGGGGAGATTGCCCGCTCCTTTCGCAGCGCCACGAACCGCTGCGCCTCGGCCGACTTCACGACCTTCCCCTTGTCGGCTTTAGGAGCCATGGCGGAGGCGGTGGGGGAGATCGACGGCGTTGGTGATGCTGGTGGTGATGGGGGGCGGAGTGCTGCTCTCTTTCAGCTTTGGGAAGAAGG
This sequence comes from Triticum aestivum, assembly GCF_018294505.1. Classification (NCBI taxonomy): domain Eukaryota; kingdom Viridiplantae; phylum Streptophyta; class Magnoliopsida; order Poales; family Poaceae; genus Triticum; species Triticum aestivum. The sequence continues at coordinate 603,865,661 of NC_057810.1, read as the reverse complement.
GGGGAGCGGCGGAGATTTCTGAGATTGGAGTAGCAACCGGCGAGATGGGCGAACTGCCCCTGTTTCCCCTGCTTATAAAGAGGGAAGGGGCGGGCGTTCCGTCTTTCTGAATAAAGAAACCACCCACGATCTCTCCCACGACGCCGCATTCAACGCGTGCCATTCGGGAGAGGCGCGGTGGATACGGAGTAAGATACGGCGTAACCCAGGCCGCGCGTGCTTGTGCCCTGTTTTGGGCCTGGCCCAATAGCGCTCGGCACCATGTGTGGCCCAGGCCCGGGGGCTCCTGTCGGTGTACTAGAGTAGGGGTACCCTAGTATCCCGAACTTGTGCACGGGCAGTCGCAGCACCCCGCGGCAAGGCTTCCTAGGTGACCGCCAAGGTCCTCCGTGGTTCCTTTGGAGCCATTCAAGAACAAAGTATTCAAGCCAAGGAGACAAGGCCCTGGCAAGAGGAGCTTGCCGGGAAGGCCAACCAAGGCATCTCAAGGAACTTGCCGCGACGCGCCACGCGTCCCGGTGAGGCCCGGTGAGCGACAAGCTTCCGGACGCGACAAGACAACGACCGCGGCAAGGCGCTTGCCGCGGCAAGCGACCACTCTGTACCCACACTCCAGCGCATCCACCAACGTGTCGCCCTGGGGCCTTTCCAGACGCGCGTGGCAAGAGGCTGTGCGGCCAGCGGTGCACGGTGGCAAGCGACGCTGACAAGATTGCCATCGTGGCAAGCAGTGGCGTCCCTGATGGTCCCTTTTTGCACTATTTGGGTGACGCGGACGGGCATTTAATGCCTTTGTCCCCTGCCGTCAGGGTTAGGTATGATACACTGTACAGGTAGTTGTACCAGCCGCAATTCCTTTTCCATTTTTACCCTTGTCTACGTTGCCACCTGTCGGTGACCCCTTCAGCATATAAAAGGAGGCCCATGCGCAACGTAAAAGGGGTTCGAAGGCAGAAAAACACTCACGCTCGGTCTCGTTAGCTGCTAGTGTGTACTGTAGCACTCAGCGCTCCCTAGCAAGAACTCAATATACTCAGACATGCAGCAGTAGGAGTGTTATCTCTCCGGAGAGCTCCGAAGCTGGGTAAACTGCTCGTATGCTTCGCCTCGATCCACTCTTCGTGCGATCTCCGCCCCCACGCCGAACCGAAAGGGGCTCGGTCCGCCGGTCCCATAGGTGTTCGTGGATCAGCTTCCCCGACACAACCAAAACCCTAATGTCACCTAGATAGTCCATTGTCACCTCAAGTATCCGTGGGCATGATTATACGATATGCATCACACAATCTCAGATTCATCTATTCAACCACCACAAAGTACTTCAAAGAGTGCCCCAAAGTTTCTACCGGAGAGTCAAAACAAAAACGTGTGCCAACCCCTATGCATAGGTTCATTGAACCCCCAAGTTGATCACCAAAACATACATCAAGTAGATCACGTGAATATCCCATTGTCACCACAGATAAGCACGGCAAGACATACATCAAGTGTTCTCAAATCCTTAAAGACTCAATCCGATAAGATAACTTCAAGAGGAAAACTCAATTCATCACAAGAGAGTAGAGGGGGAGAAACATCATAAGATCCAACTATAATAGCAAAGCTCGCGATACATCAAGATCGTATCACCTCAAGAACACAAGAGAGAGAGAGAGAGATCAAACACATAGCTACTGGTACATACCCTCAGCCCCGAGGTTGAGCTACTCCCTCCTCTTCATGGAGAGCATCGGGGTGATGAAGATGGCCACCGGTGAGGGATCCCCCCTCCGGCAGGATGCCGGAACGGGCTCCTGAGAGGTTTTTGATGGCTACAGAGGTTTGCGGTGGCGGAACTCCTGATCTATTGTGCCCTCCGATGTTTTTAGGGTATATGGATATATATAGGTGAAACAAGTCAGTCAGGGGAGCCAAGAGGGTGGGGGGCGCGCCCAGGGGAGGTGGGCACGCCTCCCTGCCTCGTGGCCACCTCGAAGCTTCCCTTACGTGCACTCCAAGTCCCCTGGATTGCTTCCACTCCAAAAATAACTTTCCTGAAGGTTTCATTCTGTTTGGACTCTTTTGATATTCCTTTTCTTCGAAACACTGAAATAGGCAAGAAACAATAGTATGGGTTGGGCCTCTGGTTAAGAGGTTAGTCCCAAAAATAATATAAAAGTGTATAATAAAGCCCATAAACATCCAAAACAGATAATATAATAGCATGAATGCTTCATAAATTATAGATACGTTGGAGTCGTATCAGCATCCCCAAGCTTAATTCCTGCTCGTCCTCGAGTAGGTAAATGATAAAAGAAAGAATTTATGAAGTGTGAATGCTAGCAGGTGCACAAGTTTGATCATTGATAATTTCAATCACCTTTTCTAGCATGATTATATGTCATAACAGTAGTTCATCTCATAAAACTTCTCCAGATCAAGTAACAATCTATTCACATGTTAAAGCATAGACCATAAACTTTCTTGAAAACTATCAAACTTCATACTCAGTCATCAAACAATTACAATTCATCTTATTTTCAGGAAGGGTCTATGTCAGAGCTTTGATTTAGCAAACTCTACATACTCAACTATCATATAGTCTTCCATGATTGCTACCACTCAAAGCATATTCTTAGAACAAATAGCATCCATCGAACACAGAGAAAGATAGGGGCTTAGTCTTTCGCCTCCCAACTCACTTATCATATAGATAATTGTCAACAATAATAATTCATGATCAAATATATTTGCATGGCCATATATGTTTAGATCTTTACCCAACACACGATGCCTGCCAACTAAAGAGTAGGTAGGAATGAGAAGGAATACTACTGACTCTTGCATAAAAGTAAAAGATAGGCCCTTCGCAGAAGGAAGCAGGGATTTGCAGAGGTGCCAGAGCTCGATTTTGAAATAGAGATGAAAATAATTTTGAGAGTTATGCTTTCATTGTCAACATAACAACCAAGAGTTCCCAATATCTTCCATACTACATACATTATAGGCGGTTCTCAAACTGAATGGTAAAGTTTTTACTCCCCCTCCACCAACAATCGTCAATCCATGGCTTGCCCGAAACAACGGGTGCCTCCAACTAACATCAATCCTGGGGGAATTTTGTTTGCAATTATTTTTGATTTGATTTTGATCTTTTGATCATGGGACTGGGCATCCCAGTTACCAGCCATTTTTATCGTGAATGATGAGCGGAGTCCACTCATCATGAGAATAACCCACCTAGCATGGAAGATACTGATAGCCCCTAGTCACTACATGAGCGATTTAGGCATACAAAACATATTATTATTTGAAGGTTTAGAGTTTGGCACATGCAAATTTACTTGGAACGGCAGGTAAATACCGCATATAGGTAGGTATAGTGGACACTCATGGAAGAAACTTGGTTCAAGGAATTTGGATGCACAAGCAGTATTCCCGCTTAGTACAGATATTTTGGCTAGCAAAGGATTCTAGAAAACAAGCACCACATGTTGGAGGATCTATAACAATATACCGTCTATACAAATACACCCAAGCATAACTCATTATGTTGTCTTCCTTGTCCAATTTTAACTAATTTGCTCAGGTGAAAATAATTAATGGGGCTCACAATCATAGAAGATGTCTAAGATAGTATATTTATATGTGAAATCTCTCTTCCTCCAATATTCTTTCATGAATTGTTCAAGTGATCAATACAATGTTTGCTAACCTTCAATAAATTGACCACTTCTACTTCTTAGATGTGAAGTTATTACTCCCAACGGGGTAAGCATATGAAACATATATAATTTCAGATTTATGACATTGAACTCATTCAACCATTTACTCATAGGATATAAGTGAAGCACACGAGTAAATGACAAACTACTCCAAAGAGATATAAGTGAATATCAATGAGTAGTTAAATAATTATGTAGCTATGTGAAGACTCTCTTAATTTAAGAATTTCTGATCATGGTATTTTATTCAAACAGCAAGCAAATCAAAATAAAATGACATTTCAAGGATAGCACGACTCATGTGAAGAAGCAAAAACTTAGGTTTAACCGATACTAACCGATAATTGTTGAAGAAGAAAGGTGGGATGCCTACCGGGGCATCCCCAAGCTTGGATGCTTGAGACTTCTTGAAATATTATCTTGGGGTGCCTTGGGCATCCCCAAGCTTGAGCTTCCGTGTCTCCTTAATTCCTTTTATATCTCGATTTCCTAAATCTCGAAAGCTTCATCCACACCAAACTCAACAAGAACTCGTGAGATAAGTTAGTATAAACCAATGCAAAAACCTTATCATTTTCTACTGTAACAAATCACTAAAATTATTATTCAATATTTCATACTAAATGTCTCTGCATATTTAATACTCCTATCATCAAATAGAATCATTAAAAAAGCAAACATATGCAAACAATGCAAACATAAGAGCAATCTGCCAAAACAGTATAGTCTGTTAAGAATGCAAGATTCATCCTACTTCCCTAAATCCAAAATTATGATAAAAATACTACTTGTATAAGATTTATCAGACCTAAAAATGCAAAAAGTTTCAACATTATATCATTCTCTGAATTTTCTAGAGAATTTTTGCAACAGCGGTAAACTTTCTGTTTTGAAACAGCAACATGTATACTTGCAAAATAAGCATGGTAAAGGCTATCCTGGACATTTTTATTGAAAATATAGATGCAAAACATTACTATAAATAACAGAAAGCAAATAATAACAAAATAAAATGACGCTCCAACCAAAACACATATCAGGTGGCGAATAAAAATATAGCTCCAAGTAAAGTTACCGATAGACGAAGACGAAAGAGGGGATGCCATCCGGGGCATCCCCAAGCTTACGCTCTTGGTTGTCCTTGAATATTACCTTAGGGTGCCTTGGGAATCCCCAATCTTATGCTCTTGCCACTCCTTATTCCATAGTCCGTCGAATCTTTGCCCAAAACTTGAAAACTTCACAACACAAAACTCAACAGAAAACTCGTAAGCTTCATTGGTATAAGAAAATAAATCACCACTTAGGTACTGTAATGAACTCATTATAAATTCATATTGGTGTAATATCTACTGCATTCCAACTTCTATACCATACCCTCCGATATTACTCATAGATTCATCAAAATAAGCAAACAACACATAGAAAAGAGAATATGTCAAAAGCAGAACAGTCTGTAGTAATATGTATCAAACGTATACTTCTGGAATTCCAAAAATCCTACAAAAGTAGGAAGTCCTAAGAAATTTGTGTACCAATCCATAGCAAAAAGAATGAGATTAAAATCACGTTACTGTGAATTATCAAAACTAATTTACTGAGTGCAAAAGTTTCTGATTTTCAGCAGGATCAACACAACTATCACTGTAAGTTATCCTAAAGGTCTTACTTGGCACTTTATTGAAACAAAATCTATAAAACATGATTACTACAGTAGCATAATCATGTTAACACACAAAAACAGTAAGTATAAGTATTGGGTTGTCTCCCAACAAGCGCTTTTCTTTAATGCCTTTCTAGCTAGGCATGATGATGGCAATGATGCTCACATAAAAGATAAGAATTGAAACATAATGGGAGCATCATGAAGCATATGCCTAGCACATTTAAGCCTAACCCACTTCCTATGCATAGGGATTTTGTGAGCAAACAACTTATTGGAACAATAATCAACTAGCATAGGAAGGTAAAACAAGCATAGCTTCAAAATTTTCAACACATAGCTAGGGAGGAAACTTGACATTATTACAATTCCTACAAGCATATGTTCCTCCCTCATAATAATTTTCAGTAGCATCATTAATGAATTCAACAATATAACCAGCACCTAAAGCATTCTTTTCATGATCTACAAGCATATAAAGTTTACTACTCTCCACATAAGCAAAATTCTTCTTATTCAGAATAATGGGAGTATCATAAGAGACTCGAATACTAAAAATTGTTTCCACATTCAAAGAGTAATGTTCAGAAAAAGCGTAATCATAATAATGACAAGTTTTATAAATATAATCATCACTACTTTTTATAGCATAAGTTTCATCACAATAATCATCATAAGTAGCAACTTGGTTCTCATCATAATCAATTGAAACCTCTTCCAAAATAGTGGATTCATCACTAAATAAAGTCATGACCTCTCCAAATCCACTTTCATATTCATCACAATAAAATTCAACATCCTCCAAAATAGTGGGATCACTACTTCCTAAAGTTGACACTCTTCCAGACCCACTTTCATCAATATAATCATCATAGGTAAGTGGCATGCTATCATCATAACAATTTTGCATATCAAAACTTGGGAGGCTAAAAGTATCATCTTCATTAAACGTAGCATCCCCAAGCTTGGTACAAACATTAATTTCAGAAAATACATTCTCAAATATTTCATGCTCATCAAACATAGCTTCCCCAAGCTTGGGCCTTTTCATATCATAAGCATAATCACTCTCAGCACCAATAGTATTGCAATTATCATCATCACAATGAATAGTAGGAGCAACATCATTTGGGAGGGATACCTTTTTACCTTTGCTTCTCCGTTTTTTATTTTTCTTCTTCACATTATGTGTGGGTTGAACCTTCTTCTCTGAGCTCCTTATTGATGAGATTGGTTGAATAGAAAGCTCCTCCTCGTTACCTGATTCATCATAAGAAATAATAGGAGGATATTGGGAAGTCTCTTCCCTTTCATTAGTGTTCTCTTCATCTTCTATTTGCTTTCTTTTCTTTATATAATTGGCAATATAAGGATTTTCAATGCAATTCACTGCACAATACATATAAATCTTCTCTGGATCAAAATCAAGAAATCTATCAAGATTAAATTTTGGAATACCCTCAGTTATACATTTCATTTCTTCATACCCCAAAAGAAGACTAAGCTCTTTATGATGCTCAAGGGTAATCAAGTTATCACAATTTTTGGACACGATTCGATCATGAAACAATTTGCATTGGAGATTTAAATTACCATGTTCATTGCAAAGTTCACAAGGATGGCGAAAAATATTGAATTTTTCAGCACAAACATCAAGACTTTCTTGCAACAATTTAGTTTCTAAATGCTTATGCCTCTTGCAATATCTATCTTCCCTATTTGGTGTGTACTTGCAAACCCAATGCACTCCACAAAAATTGACATGCTTATAAGAGACATTTTCATCATAACTAGTGCAATCATCATTAGTACTATGGATATTCAAAGAGTTCATACTAACAACATTGCAATCATGCTCATCATTCAAAGATTTAGTACAAAATATTTTATGGACTTCTTCTTCTAGCACTTGAGCACAATTTTCCTTTTCATCATACTTACGAAAGATATTAAAAAGATGAAGCGTATGAGTCAAACTCAGTTCCATTTTTTGTAGTTTTCTTTTATAGACTAAACTAGTGATAAAACAAGAAACTAAAAGATTTGATTGCAAGATATAAAGATATACCTTCAAGCACTCACCCCCCCCCCCGGCAACGGCGCCAGAAAAGAGCGGTCACAGGTGCTATCTCCTGCGCACGGCCAGATGACAGATCTAGGTCATGTTCATCGTGGTGGCCAGGGACAGCCGTCATGGGCTCGAACCCGTCGAAGATCAAGTCTCCATGGATATCGGCCACAAAATTCAGGCCTCCAAATCTGACCTGATGGCGAGAGGCGTAGCTATCGATCTGCTCTAGATGGCCAAGCGAGTTGGCCCATAGTGCGAAGCCGCCGAATACGAAGATTTGTCCGGGGAGGAAGATCTCCCCCTGGACTGCATTGTTGTAGATGATTGATGGAGCCATCAAGCCTTCTGGTGACGACGCAGCTGAACTCTCAATGGAAGCAGAAATGTCGGTGTCAAAACCGGCGGATCTCGGGTAGGGGGTCCCGAACTGTGCGTCTAAGGCTAATGGTAACAGGAGGCGGGGGACACGATGTTTACCCAGGTTCGGGCCCTCTCTATGGAGGTAATACCCTACTTCCTGCTTGATTGATCTTGACGAATATGAGTATTACAAGATATGATCTACCACGAGATTGTAATGGTTAAACCCAAGAAGCCTAGCCTATGACACTACAAAAAAAATACACTTCCATGATGATACGTGTTTGTCACAGTAGGTCGCGTTTTCTGTCATGCGTGTACATCTATGATTATTTTATGACAGAAACAAGATAGTCATATATGTGCTGTCGTAGAAGTGTTCCATGACATTACCAAAATTATCATCACGGAAGTGTCCACTTCCATGACGATAAATCGCGCGTCACAGAAGTGCTTTCGTCAAGGGTGACCGACACATGGCATCCACCGTAACGAAACGCCGTTAAGCTATCGGGTCGGGTTTTGGATCCGATAACCCGTTAACAGCCCCGACCAATGGGGATTTTCCACGTGTAAAATCATCATTGGCTGGAGGAAACATGTGTCGGCTCATCATTGGGACAGATGTCATCCACTCACTGGACAGAAGGCGCCTATGATACGTCGACACATGGCATGGCCCAACAGTGGCCCATTCTTGTGAAAAGGCCGGCCCGTTTAACTTGGTCAAAAGCTGGCGGGCCGGCCCATGGAAAGCCTATTAAGGGCTGTTAGCATATAGCTCATTTACAGCCCGCTAACCCAAGGCCCGTTATGCCCTATGCGAATTAGGCCCAGTAGCATCATCTGGGCCATCCAATATGATTCCAGCCTGTTTTCACTTCTGGCCCATGTATGGCCCATGACGTCTTTCGGCCCATATGAGGCCCTTTGTAACTCTTGGCAAATTAGCGGCCCGCGCTGAAACTGGCCCGTAATGAACAGTGTATTACTTTACACCCATTAACGGCCTGCGGTGAAACTGGCCCGTAATGAACAGTGTAACAATTTATACCCATTAACGGGCGGTTATTCCGTTGGGCCGTTTCCAGCCCAAGTTAACTTTCGGCTTTCTGAGGGCCCATTTATTCTTGGGCTCATTTGCAGCATTCGGTTACTTACGGCACATTACTGTCATTTTCTACTTGTGGGCCAAATTCAGCCCGTCGTTAAAGTCGGCCCGTTTGTGGTCCGTTAGTCTGTTGGGCCATTTTCATAGCATCACCAAATACGGCCTATTAACGGCCCGTTATGGTCAGCCCATAAAACATATGATTTCCATTATAGGCCCGTCTACGGCCAATTAAAGGCACGTACAAGACCCATAAATGAGTCGGCGGCCCATGGATCCTACGTGATGTAGAAGGCCCATGGATCGTGCGAGACATAGAAGGCCCATGGATCCTGCGAGACATAGAAGGCCCATGGATCCTGCGAGATGTAGAAGGCCCATGGATCCGACGGCTCATGAAGGGCCATGGTCGGGCGAGTTGGCCCCCGTTTGAACGATATAGCATATTCAAAGAATTATCCTACTCAATATTATCACCTCTAAAAAGCATACACTATACAACAAAGAGATCAAGGCATAGAAAGGTAGAATAATCCTACACTATACAATAAAGAAATTACAGCCGATTATACCCACTGGGCATTATGGTTTGGCACAGGTGATAATAAAGCATACACAAACAGCAAATTACATACACTGGGCAAATACAGCTCATACATCATGGACGCGCATCAACTTAACTCCATTTGAACTATAATCTCTTCAGAAAATAGGATTGGCCGGATTCAGATAGCACAAATTTCAGTCTGCAAAATCTCCAATTCCTTCATGGTTACCTCGATGTCTTGTTTCATTTTTTTGACTCCTTCATCTAATACCTGCATGTCCAGTCTCAACTTGTTGATTATACGTTGACAATCATGTACATGTTGTCTTGCCACCTCTAGTTGATGCTCGAGAACATCAGCACATTCCAATTCCAATCCATAATCATTCAGTAATGGCCATGCCGCACTGCTCGCAGATTTTCATGTTGATGTCACTTCATCCTGAAATGTTTCTGTAAGTACACATGACTAGGGCAAAAATATAGTTACAACAGTGAAGCGAACAAGACACTATTTTGTACTACATGGCAAAACAGGACAAACAATAATGTTACATGTCACTTTCACACAAAAAATGTTACACGTCATGAAGCATAAGCAGGTGATATTTTAATAATTATAAAAAAGATAGTCTATGCAGCCTGCATACAGAAATCCCTCTAAGCTCACGACAGGAGCATGATGTTGAGGCCCAATCGAAAACATAGACAAGTTACAAATTTAGACAGCACGTTGCGTATAAGTAAGCAAGAAGTTGGCCATTCTGTACCTCAATTAAAGTCTTAGGGAGCATAATGAGTAGCAGAGGGTTTCATACAAACATACTACAGTAGGCAAAACTATGCAATCATTAGCGTAGTATAAACTAGATTGTGAGCCTCATGCAATAATAGTTGGTTAATAGACTTCAAAGCTTCATGCACACTTCGGCAGAGTAATTAAATGGTAACGCCTTTAATTATGTCAACTAATAGTGATACAAGTACCGAACATCAGGCATAATTATTTGGGCATCTCATTAAGTGAGGACAAATAAAGCAATTGAAAAGAGAAAATTAACTATGCCTGAAACAAACAAGGAATTGAACTGTTGAGTTGCCTACAGTGACTTACCTTAGCAGGTTGAAGAGGCTCAATACAGCTCCTACTTCTCTTGCAAGGCTCCTTCCTAACATCTTGTACCTGGAAATCATCAATCTTATCTTCACTGCACCCCCTCTGCAAGGTGACACAAACTAGTTACTCGTCTCCTTGGAAGATAAATATGCATACTTTCCAGTCTGTGAACACAAAAGGATGAGATTATAACAAAACAACACCACATAATGAAACATGCCGCATCTCTTGCACTTGCACACAATGAAATGAGCATTTACTATGTCTGCACTATGTAAAAAGTAGGCATACCTTCGAACTGGATCTCTAGGTACTCTTGGAGAGCCTACTGTAGTGTACAGCCAAACCTTTATGTCACCTATGAGTTAGACAAGGCCCCACTATAGCAGCCCTTAGTGTTTAAATTGTTGACAAGGTCTATTAGAGTGTTAGGTCAAGAATAGCAAGTAATCAAAGCAAACAGTCCTAGTATGGCTAGCTGATGCAAACAAGCAATTGAACAGATGTGTGAGCAAATCTTACATATCAAGAAAAGAAGCAAAGAAGGAGGCTTAAAGACCATCACTTGACTGACCAGATTTAAGGGGCATTTAAACATCATGTGCAACGTATGAACTAACATAAACATTGCATATTCCAGATTATACAATGGAATGCACATGTATTAGGTTATGCAATGTATGATGATGCCTAAATATACAGATAGCAGGCAGGAGTGATTCATCATTGCACGCAACATTGAATTGCAGGTTAAGGGCCAGTTCGATTCCGCCTTTTCAGAGCATATTGTCAAAATAAGCCATAAAAGATGTAAAGAAGTCATTTTTGAGTTATGGGCTTGGGCTTAACTAATTTCGCTTTGGAGGGGGGTGTTTCGGGTAGAACCTCACTAAAAATTGAAGGGAAGGGGAATAGTGAAATGACTCTGTTGTCTGCCTATATTACACTCAAAATGCAACTGCTGATGCCTGTGTCACACCTGACCCTCAAGTAAAAACAAACACGCAAGCATTCATTGCCCTGCCCGCTTGCATCTCCTCTCCCCTTTCCCTCTACCTCGATCCCCTGCCTGCAGCACTAGGGTTCCTCCAGCGAGTCGTCACCACTGGTCCCATCTGGCCTGGTCCTCGACGATGCTATGTCCAGCTAGGCTACATGGCCGGCGGATAGGGGCAAATCTCCCTGGCTGCTCCTCCCTCTGGCGCCGCCACTCGTTCTCATGGTCTCCGGCAGGTGCTCCACTGTGGTTCGTCCAACGCACTACTCCGGCGGGCGCTGCACAACTACGACTGAAGCCACACTGCGGCAGAAGGCACCTTGTTCCCCCTGCCCTCCTCCCAGGCCATGGCCTTGAGGTGCTACTGAAGGATGAGCTCATCCAACAAGGTGAGGATCTCCTCTGATTTTTTGCAAAATTTTCATTCTGATCCACTATACGATGAATTGCTATGAGCCGCTTCTACTGCTGCTATATGATGCATTGCTATGAGCTGCTCCTGCTGCTGCTATATGATGAATTGCTATGAGCTGTTGCTGCTGTATGATGAGTTGCTATGAGCTGCTGCTGCTATATGGTGAATTGCTATGAGCTGCTGTTGCTGCTATATGATGAGTTGCTACAAGCTACTCCTACTGCTGCTATATGATGAATTTCTATGAGCTGCTCCTGCTGCTGCTATATGATGAATTGCTATGAGCTGCTCCTGCTGCTGCTATATGATGAATTGCTATGAGATGCTGCTGGTATATGATGAATTACAGACTGCTGCTGCTGTATGATGAGTTGCTATGAGCTGCTGCTGCTGCTATATGATTCTTTCAAGTGGTGCTGCTATATGATAATAGCCGGCCACTTGGACCATCGAATTTCAATAAATAATTGTTCTTCATTTAAATGTGGGTCATGCGTTCTTCGTTTAAATTAGGCAATGGGATCTCTATGGAAAACATTGACCAAAGTAGATTGTGCCAAGTAGATGGTATCTTTGTATTTGCATTTTGAGCAAATAGTGATGGTCTGTTTTCCTATCATATTAATTACTGCATTTGGTTCAATTTGTGATGTTTGCAAGTCAAATTAATTTCCATATGGGCAGCAAAATGAAAAATATATAATGCAATCTAGACTTTGCAATGATCATACCAAAGATAAGCTGAAAAAGCAATGAAAAGAACTGGTTGGCATATTACATGGAGCTTATATTCACAGGTGCTTATTTTCTTAGGATAACTCGTAATAACTGTCCCTAAGAAACTTGGCTAATAGAACTGGCATACAAATAACATGTCACGATGATTGCAATGGAGGAGTGACGTACCATAGCACACTGTATAGGCTCACCGCTGCCTCTCCTTTTTTCGATGTTCCATGAAATTGCCACATACATCTTGTACTTTTTCATTGTGTAACCCTATCTGCAAGTTGACACGGCTAATTTCAGACATCTCTACATGATACTACATGGCATATCCCTTGCGCATATTTAAACCACCAATTAACGACTGTGTGTGTACCATAAACTAGCCATGACTCTGTATGCTGGACTAGCAGGCACTCTAAGGGAGCCTAATGTAGTGCACTGGAATTCCTACATGCCACCTATGATTTTGTGTAATGTACTGCCCCTGTTCCTAAATATATGTCTTTGTAGAGATTCCAGTATGGACCACATACAGATGTATATAGATGCATTTTTTAGTGTAGATTCACTCATTTTGCTCCGTATGTAGCCTATAGTGGAATCTCTAAAAGACTTATATTTAGGAACAGAGGTACGAGGTAGTATCATGTATGACATCTACATATCTAATTTAGCAACCAGTAGTAGAATCATTGTCTGCACAAAGGGATTACTGGTCGAAAATCCTAGCAAAGCACGCTGGCAGGCACAGAACAATACAAGAGAGAGAGAGACGCTCTTACAAGATCATAGCAATGCCTCAGTCCAGGATCTTGGTTGGCGAAGCTGATAGATCCAGAAGAAACATCGTCCTTGTAGTTTTTGCCAGCTCCATAACAGGTAACAGTGACCGGTTAGTATATTTGAAGTGCATCGGGCAGGTGATGCTGGACGGGTTTAAAGGTGACAAGTACCTAGGCCGTGGCGGGTGCTTCGCATCTCTCCAGACGGTGGGAATCAGGTTAGAAATGTCGAGGGTGATGACACTGCGCTGGCTGTCGGGGTCCGGTAAGGAGATCTAGAACCGTGGAGTAGGGTGTTTGTGGAGAGGCTCCGGTAGGATGGACTACGGTGTGGGGCGAAGCGGATCTGTGGCCGTGGACGAGGGCGTAGGTGAAGCTGCTCCGGTGGTTGAGTTAAGGATGGTGTCGACGACGCGGATTTGCGGTTGTGGACGGGGCGTCAGAAGCTGCTCCGGTGGTTGGGTTAAGGATGGTGTCGACGATGCGGATCTGCGGCCGTGGACGAGGCGTCAGAAGCTGCTCTAGTAGGTTGGATGAGGTTGCAAGGAAGCGGATCTGAGGCCGTGGACTTGTGAGTTGGCAAAGCGGCCCCGGTAGGGTTGAGAATGGTATAGGTGAAGCTACTCCGGTAGGGTTGATGATGGTGTAGGCAAAGCGGCTCCGGTAGGGTTGAGGAAGGTGTCAGCGAAGCGGCTCCGGTAGGGTTGAGGAAGGTGTCGGCGAAGAGGATCAGAGGCCGTCGACAGGGGCGTCGGTGGGGCGGCTCAGGGGGGTGTGGACGAAGCGTCTCTGATGGGGAGTACGAATGAGCCGCTGCAGATGCGCGGCGGTTGACGAGAGTACCGGCGAAGAAGATCCGGCGCCGTGGACAAGTCCGGCACTGAATGGGTTGTGGTAAAGTGGTGGATGAGCAGTCTACTTGTTTCTAGGGAAGGTGGGAGGGGTAGATGCGGCCGCATAAGCAGATACGGCGAGGTGGACGCCGCTGGCAGTGAATGGGCTATGGTACGCCGGTGGATGAGCAGTCTAGGGTTTCGAGAGGGGAGGGGAGAAAGGGCGATGAAGTACGGACGGCGTGATGTAAGATGCTCTAGTGCTATGGAGTTAGTCATTTTTGTGGGAGGGGGAGAGGAAATGGGGGTGCCGTGTAGTCGGGGGAACCGGGAGTTACCAAAGCAGCCCCGACCTATCATGTAGATGAGGGCGGTATTGTAACTGTTGGTCTCCGTGCACCAAGGACAAAAGGGGGATTTTGCATGCTAAAGACTAAGGTGGCGGAAATTTTAGAAGGAGGCGGGAGATTTTGCCGCCCGTGGGATCATTCGTATCCAGTTTCAACTAATTTTGGACCGTGCTAGTGGGAAGGTCATGCTAGACTGTGTACACTGGGCACGCGTCAGCAGTTAATAACTGGTGTGAAGTCCACCCCAGAAAAAAGACAATAACTCGAGATGATGCGCCGATAACTTGGACGTTCACACGGGCGCGGCCAATCAAACGGGTGTAGTGGCGCGTTCTCAAAAAAGGGGATCAAATGCTCAGCCTATGTATTTCTCGTGTAAATAGATAATTTAGTGCCATTGGTTTACTTTAAACATAATGCATTGACGTGTTAGTGTAGAGGCGCACAAAAATAAATGGATATTGTAGTTAGCTACTTAAAAGTGTTACCTCATATGATTACATAGTCTCCATTTCATAAATTGTGTACCCATTGAATTCATATATGAATATTACATATATTACTTCAAAATAGAAACTTAAATCGTCCAAGACTAATGAATTTAAATGCAAGAGTAACAATGGTGCATGTGCATGATAGCTACATTGGTTGTTTGAAGAAACATCACTGTAACTTTGGCATGCACAACTGAAAAGGTTTATTTAAATAGAAAAAATGTGATATGTGAGTGTCCAATCTTTACAGCGTTGAATCGATATTGTACCTTTGGCCATGATACGAAGTAGATATTGACTTATGTTCAAGAGATGCACGCCCACGATCGCTAGATAGTGATACGTGAATGAATTGTGCAATCTCTCTCACACGCATACATATCTCATTTCCCTGTGGGCATCGGAATCACACACATGCACTTCGTGTATTTCTCTCCCCCTGTCAGGGTTAAATTTGTCTTTCTACCCCGTCCTACAAGTCTCTCACACAGAAACATACACGCTCTCTATGTCTAACATGCCCACCACTTTAGTTCCGCCCACCCGCAGCCACTAATGTCTCAAAATATAATAATGTCTCTCACACATATGCTATCTACCTATCCCTTAATATAGCTAGATATGTGTCACACAAACTCCTTCTCCCTACTAGCAAGATTCCCATGCGTTGCACGGAACATCAAGATGCATGTATGAGAAGTTTATCTTGTGGGAGAAAAGGATGAACGAGGGAATGCCTTATTTGCAAATGCGGAGAGGGGTGTGGGTATCTTTTTGCAAAATTGCCATATTTTCCTTCCTGTCTGTCGGATATAAATCGGATGGCCTATATTGCAGGATGGCAGTAACACCATCATCACCAACTCGGTTTTTTTATAAGAGTAGAGATATGTGAGTGTCACCCCCCACACACACACACCCACCCACACTTCCCAACACCGAAGGACTAGGGTGACACCTCGATCTTGATACTAATCTATCGATTGGCTTCTTTCTCAAACATACACACACACACACACACACTACCTGGCACCGAAGGAGTAGGGTGACACCTCGATCTTGATACTAATCTATCGACTGGATTCTCTCTCAAACATACACACACACACACT
>NC_057810.1:603831883-603848958 GCF_018294505.1 Triticum aestivum | reverse complement strand
GATCTGATCATAGTCTGTCAATTGGTTTCTCTCTCAAACATTGTGTCTCGGTGCCTCTCTTGGTAGCCCCCTCGATATGTGGACTTCTCGCGCGCGCACAGCTGTAGTGACAATGACGGTGAACCCAGTGTGCCTTGTTTTTACCGGCCTCATGTGATAGTTTTCACCCTGTTTTATGTTAATTAACAAGGCAACCTTTTCTTTGTTACTACTAGTGAATCTGAAATCATTCGGGATAGACATAAAATATATCACTTCAACCCAATTATCGCAGCAACTATTTTAAAAGAAATTAGCTAGTTGCCCGTGCGTTGCACGGAACATCAAGATGCATTTGTAAGAGTAGTTTATCTTGTGAGAGAAAAGGCTGAACGAGGGAAGGCCTTATTTGTGAATGTGGAGAGACGTGTGGGTATATTTTTGCAAAATTGCCATAGTTTATTTCCTATCCATTAGATATAAATCCGACGGCCTATATTGTAGGATGGCACGCACACCATCATCACCAACTCTATTTTCTACTCCCTCCGTCCGAAAATACTTGTCATCAAAATGAATAAAAATAGATGTATCTAAAACTAAAATACGTCTAGATACATTTCCTTTTATCCATTTTGATGACAAGTATTTCCAGACGGAGGGAGTATTTATATTTTTAGAGATTTCAACAAGTGACTATGACCGGACCTTACCAACATACTCAAAAAAGTAGTCCATAATTTTGATGTTACCCTCTTTTCTTGGCGGTGCAGTGCCATCTGGATACCTCATAAATAAATCAAGGACAAATATGACCCCTTTTTGAAAAGACATACGTAGCAAAATGAGTGAATCTACACTCTAAAATATGTCTACATACACATCCGTATGTGGTAGTCCATTTGAAATCTGAAAAAGACAAATATTTAGGAACGAATGGAGTATATATAAGAGTAGACATGGAGATATATCTCCAGCATGGTCTACAACAAGAATGTCCTCGGCTGGTTAGCGCCGGAAGCTCGCAACGCGATGACATGAGTTCGAATTCTGTCTTTTAACTTTAGATTTTTATATTATATATTACTCTACTTATTTAATATATACTTCTTTCGCTACTGTACTGACAGTGGAACCCACAGAGTACTTAGAATATTAAGGATGGACTTGTTTCTTTTTAACTTTCTGTACGAAGTTGTAGCCACCCTGCTAGTCACGTGTACACTGTACATGCAATTAACTTTTTATAGAGGGACAATCATACAGGCAATTAACTCAAATGGATTGGATGTCACTCTATTATTTCCAGCATAAAGAGCATCTCCAACAGCAGCCAGCAAATTTCCTCCCGCTTCCTTCCGTGGAGGACGACATCAAACACCAGCGGCATACATTTTTACAACTCTAACCAACCAGATGAAATTTGTGCAAACATGGACTGATTTCATATAAGCATGAAGGATTTCATATAAAAAAAGCCGGATCTTCATATAAACATGATGGATTTCATTACATTTACATGAACTAAGAGGTGCCAATCCGGCTCTCTTGTATAATTAATACTCCCTCCGTCCGGAAATACTTGTCCTAGAAATGGATATATCTAGACTTATTTTAGTTCTAAATGGCCACCCGCGGATCCCTTTGTCTTTCTCATGTCCGCCAGACACTTGCGGGGTCGACAAAGGTCCTCGGAAGAGACGAAGCAGCAAACAAACCACCTGAATCCGCGGTCGTCGCCTCGGCGGTGGCCTTCATGGTCCCAAGTGGCGGCGGCCTCCCGTGTTCTACTTCTCCTCGATGATGGCGGTGGACACGGAGAAGCTGGCCACCGACTCGTTGCTCTCCACGCCCTCGGCTTCTGTCTCTGCCTGCATGGCGCTGCCGCAGGCACAGGAGGCGCACCCACAGACACGGGAGGTGCGTCCACCGCAGACACTGGTGGCACGGTACGACGCGGCAGCGATGGCGCCCGTACCGGCGTGCTCGCCGCCGTGCCGGCGTGGAGCAACTCGCCACTCCTCATCGAGCTGAACTGGAGCGGCGAGTTGCTGAACCACGAGCCTGCTTGGGGCGACAAATGGCTCCGTCGAGCCAAGCGAGGTTGGTGAAGCACCGAGCGGCGTCGCCCGTATCCGAAGGGCTCAGCGGGCCACCCAGGTGGGTAATATGCGAGAGAATGGCTCATCGGAAGCCATCGGAAGGGTGGAGAAAGTGGTGAAGGAGGAGATGGGGGAGCGGTGGAGAGGTGTGACTCTTGCCCGCTGTCTGTTTGGCCTCGTGTAAATAGAGGGCGGACGGTAGGAGCTTGGCCGGTGTCTGGCCTCGTTTAAACTGAGGGCGGACGGGAGGAGCTCGGCCGATGTTGCGTTTGATTCCGGCCCGCTCATGAACGGACGTGTGGCCGGAGTAGGATTCTCGGTTTGCATGCGGGTTTAACGGAGGGATTTAATGGAGGCGCCGGGCATGCAACGGGCGGCGCAGTACTATTCGATTTGACAACATTAATGAGCCTTCAAATCACAAAGGCCCTCGCCTCTCGTGAAACCGACCGAGCTAGACTGCCCCGCCCTCTAGCCTTTTAAAAAATGTATATAGTCCACTTTTGTACAGTAGTAGTATCGATGGATTGCGCCATGGAGCAAAACTTGAAATTAAATAAAAGGTGGTACATATAGAGCGCGCTCGTGAACTATGTGTCATGTACATGGCAATAAATAAAGTACTACATGATACTAAGGCTGGTCGTAATGGGAGTATCATAGGTAGTATCATGCATGCCAACTAAGCAATTTTGATGAGGTGTCATTGAATTAAATGAGGAAAGAGGAGCTTGAGTATCATATACTACATTGTGTCATGCATGGCAATAAATGTAGTCCTATATGATACCAACATATGATACCATGCATTACAGATGTAGTATCATACACTAGTATCATATGCATGATACTAGTATATGATACTCCCCATTACAACTAGCCTAATATATGATACATGGCGCGGGAGTACTAAGTATTATTAATACAGTTTTGCTAGAACTATCTAGATGAGATATAATTTGGTCTCATTCATCTTTTATAGCCATTGGATGTGATGTTATAAGATGCGTGTGTGCTGACGTGGGTTGTATTTGTTCTTGTGCAACGAACTGACCACTGCATGTCATGTTTGATAGTCTCAAGTCATTAAAAGCATACAAGCCCCACATCTCTTCTTGGTTGATTCCTCTATTTATGTCAAAAATAAGAAACAACGTGAGAGTTAATGCACCACGCCTATGTGTTTACTAGTATTTGGTTTTCGTAAGATGACTTAATACTCACCTAGACGGAGGGAGTATTTGATTTGACTGCGGGCGGCATAGTTCCCGATATGGCTTTAATGCAGACGAGGGAGGGAGTAGCGGTTCCCGATATGTTGAACGGCCAATGCATCCTCTTTCAATTAATGCATGAGGGAAGTAATGGGAGGAGGTCCGGGAAAAGAGGTTGCACGATGTGAATGCAACGCAGTTTGCCCTCATTGCCCTCATATAAAGGCGCCCCTCCATTCCAATGCATCTACCACATCGTATGCACCTAAGCATTTGCCTAAGCACCTACACTAAGCGCAAAAGAGCTCGCTCCAGACCCATGGCGGCGATGCGCGTGAGCAGCCAGCAGCTGCGCCAGATGGTCCACGATGCCGGCCTGCGGCATGGCGCCGAGGATCGTCTCCAGATGGTGTTGGAGACCGGCTAGTGGATGGCCGTCGTCGATGCCAACTACGACTCTCAGTTGGACCAGATGATCGTTGCCACCAGCAACAAATTCACCGTCCTCAAGAAGCTCGTGGACGACATCGCCGTACTCCTCCAGCCCGCGCGCCCGGGCTCCTCATTGCCTGCAACCCTAATTGGCCTCCAATGCCGGAACCTCTTTCAAGCACTGGTGGCCCTGCGACTGCCTGCCGACGCCACGAAGAATGTCCACCTGGAGGTGGCG
The DNA here is from genome assembly GCF_018294505.1 of Triticum aestivum. Taxonomy (NCBI): domain Eukaryota; kingdom Viridiplantae; phylum Streptophyta; class Magnoliopsida; order Poales; family Poaceae; genus Triticum; species Triticum aestivum. The sequence continues at coordinate 603,844,993 of NC_057810.1, read as the reverse complement.
CTCGCCGCGAGGCGCCTCGCCCTGCAAGAATTCGTCGACCTACACATCCACGCGTACGAGCAAATCGTGTACATAGGTATCTGCAAGGCCAGTGAGGACGCTACGACGTTGGCCTTCCTCAACCGGCTGGAAGCCTTGGATGCCTTTGTTGAGAAGCACCTCAACCACGCCTCAAAAGTCGCCGCTCCTTAGCTGCCGATCGGTGGCCCGTCGCACTAAGTTGAGGAGGAGGAGGTCGTACGTTCATGGATCCATCTTTCTTCTTGCCTTCTGTAACCACCACTACGATCGCATCATCATGGCCTTAATTCTTATTGTGTTGTTGCATTCTCGTTCCAATCAATACCGACATGTGCGATCCCTTTGCTTAATTATATGCATCACTATAACTAGTACTCCATCCGTCAATTTATAAGTTGTGCTTACCTTTTCCATCAACTTCGTGCAATGCGCGGGCATCTTGCTAGAAACACTAGAATATGTCTATATAATCCATATGTGATAGTCCATTTGAAATCTCAAAAAAGAAAAATATTTAGGTACGGAGGGAGTAATATATTAGGAGTATATCAAAACAATAGTGATTTCTTCCAAGTTTGTGAACAAATACTACTATTCTACTACTTTGGATCCGTCGCAATGCACGGGCACATTGCTAGTAAAAGGAAAAGGCCTGCCGCGTTCGCATCGCACCCCCACACACCCGGGAATCGGGAGTACAACACGGCCCGTCCGGCACGACACATAACTTAGGGAAGGCATGTTGCCTGCCTAGCATTTTCACTTTCATGTGGGACTGCCGTTGAGCAAACCGACACCTCGCCTGCCGCCGGGTTGGAAAACAGAAACAAGGGGAAGATCTAGTTGTAGCATGGAAGCCAAGAAATTTTGTGTCAGACGGGGCTCGTTGATACAGTAGGAGCATTCCGTACTAGTACTACTCCTCCTAGTACTACCAAGTTTGTACTCGTAATACTATATTACTAGTACTACCACTATACAACTACTAGTAGATACGTGCACGACACAACATTGTAGGAACAAAAAACGGGAAGATCTTGTTTTGGGTGATTTATCTTTTTTTCAATCAACGTAGTATGAATAATATGATGTGGGGGGCACCCATGAAGCTTATGTGGCTTGGTTGCATGTCTACGGAAGGTTAGAGAAAAATAAATATATAATGTGTTTAGAGTGCACTCCACTAAATAGATATACTTTGGATCCATTGCAACGGACCGGCACATCTATATCTATACCCCCTATATAGTGTGTGAAAAACTTTGAAAGTTGGTCGTTGGATGAAGCCAATCCGATGGTACAAAGATGGCAAATCCGAGCACTACTGGGCGTTGGATATCATCCACCAGATTCTGCCACATGTATAATCTAGAAGACTCCATGGTTGAACTTAATTCATGAGTAACTTTGCCACAACTAAGCTTAGGCAAAGTTATTAGTTCTTCAAAATGAGAGCCACAAGTTGGCAAGCCTAAGGGAATCTTGCCACATTTTTTGTGTGTATGTCATGTGGGGCCTTAGTGTGGCTTGCCTAAGGTGTGGCTTGAACCAAACACTCACCTAAGTTAATCAAACTTGCCTAACCTTACATTCCACCAGATTTTGCCACATGTTAGAATCCGGAAAACTCCACATGTAGAAGCATAATGTACAAACCACCAGAATCTCATGCGTGCAATGCACGTGTACCTTACTAGTACTAATTCAAATTCCAGTTTTGGCACGAGCTCGTACTTCGGGGCCCACGGGACCGAACTTCAGTGGCTTAGTGCCCGGCCTATGAGTCAATGACATGCGGACCTTAAATGCGGCTGGCCCACATGTCATTCTCATGGTGGTGGCGTGGTTCGCGACTCACTCGTTCGAGATGAACCGGCCGGAGTACGGATGAAAATGTGTCACAGCCGCTGGATGAAAATTCGATGGTGCGGGAGTATGGATCGGAGCACAGTAGTGGAGCAGGCAAACCGCGTCCAATCAGGTGTGTCTGTGGTAGAAAGTTGATGGTCGCTGCAGTTCACCTGGCCCGCATGTCATGCACACAAAGGCAGAGGAGCGGTGGGGCCGAGAGGGATGAGGGGCACGAACAATCCTACAATTCTGTCACTGACATGTGGGACCCATAAGCGTGGATCCCACCTGTCAGCGAAGGGAAGGCAGGGCAAGGCAGTGCTAGCCACGTCAGAGGATCCATGTCCACGTCGGGGGACATCGTGCCGTGGGTTGGAGCGGCATCGTGGGAATCGCGTGTGGGTGTGGAAGTGGTAGAAACAAGAAACGTGATGGTCGCCGTGGTTCAACTTCCATGGACAAGCTGTCGTGTCTGCTGACACATGTATATCAAAACTAGAGTGTTTATATTTCAAGCACGTGAACAACTATTATTCTACTAGTTTGGATCCATTGCAACGCACGGGCCAGCACATTGGTAGTAGTAGTGTCCATCTCTATCTCTAGATGCCTTCCCTTGTTCATCCTTTTCTCTCACAAGATAAAATACTCATACAAATGCATCTTGATGTTCCGTGGAACGCACGAGGATGTTTCCTTGGGGGTCTCTCCAGTGCGGCATGGCCGTAGTTGCAAGTTGACGCCCCTTGAGATGCCGACGTTGAGGGGCACTCGGATTTCCTCCGATGAGCAGGTAAGATGAGTTTGATCACGTAGTAAATGCATTCTAAAGACTACTTCCCTGTCCATTTCCTAATTCTCCCCCTGCCAACTGTTTCACAGGCTAGGCTCGGTGCGAGTGGAGATTGGCTTGCATATGTACGGTAGGGTACCAACATGAATTTGCACAACATTTACAACGGTGACACCATTCTCGTAGAACCTTTGTCCAACATTGGGATCAGCCATGCAACGGGCTACCGCATGAATTGGTACAATGGAACCATGGTGAGATTGAATAAAAGATAGCACGAACCTTGCACATGGCGGTCAAAGGCGGACCATGCTCTCTGTGGCTGATTTGTTGCTGTACGAGTAGGAAGACGATGTGCTCCTTTCTAACCGCATCTTCGCGGTGACAAACCAGGGGACTTATTTTGTATGGGACACATTCTATGATATACTCCCTCTCTCCCAGTTTATTTGTTTTGAATGTTTTTGTTTTATAAGTTTCAAATTCAAATTTAGAGCTCCCCATCACATGTTGATATTACAATGTCCATTAAATTGTTGCGTGCATGTATAGTAAAGAAACAAATCTTGAGTTTGGCACGAGTTCGTGCTGCGGGAGCACCACAAGCCCTGGCGCAGGAGTTAGATTTCCCTCTCAGGGTCGTCGGGACTGAGCTTCAGCGCCTTACTACACCTACCTTAGAGTCAATGACATGTGGACCCGATAGGTGACTGGTCCACATGTAATGCTCCCGAAGGCAGAGTGGCAGTGGGGCCAAGAGGGCTGAGCCGCAGGTCGGGGGACGTGTGGTTTCATGGGTTCGAGCGGCGTCGTGGGAATCGCAGGTGGCTGTGGTAGAAAGTTGATGCTCGCCACATTTTAGGTGGCCCACATGTCATGCACACAAAGGCAGAGGGGTGGTGCGGCCGAGAGGGGTGAGGCGCACGTCGGGGGGCGTGGTGCCGTGGGTTGGAGTGGCGTCGTGGGAATCGTGAGATGAAACGTGATGGTCACCGTAGTTGAACTTCCATGGACAAGCTGTCATAGCTATGGACACATGCACTGCATAGCGATCACTAGAAGGAGTAGCAGAGAAAGCTATATATGCGGATAAATAGTTCCTTATAGTCAAGCAGACCCACGCTACTACTCTGTTCCAAAGACATGCACACCATCGAAATAGTCCATCTATATCAATATACACCGAGAGGGAATAATTTTTTTACAAGAGAGGAAATAGTTCATCCATCCATAATTCCCTCCTGCTGGTGCAGCGTTTTCTTCTTCTTCTTCTTCTTCTTCTTCTTCTTCTTCTTCTTCTTCTTCTTCTTGTTCTCATTCCCTGTGGGAGATGGCTTCGCAACAAGCTCTTTGGACCTTGCAGCTATCTCGAAACTCACACGGGCATTGAGGGCAGCATATTTTATCCACTCGTACGTCAAGGGATAATTCTCCCATCCAGACGACCTTAATGCCACCATCTCGTCACCCTTCTGAAGATTTGTACCGAGCAGAAAATTTGCTATGTCGAATAGGGATGGTGTCTGTTTATCACAATCTTCTACAGGAATTTTGATTCTGGTTTGTAGGTCAGCGATGCTTTTCAAATCAAGGTTGTACGGCTCCAGCTTCTGTTTGTCCCCTTCGATGGCTGCCCCACAGAAGTATACGTCCTCCCGAGACAAGAAATCGTGAAGCTCACCTGGTATGGAGGGCGAGTGTATGATGTGGTACACCAAAACATCATCTTCGAGGCACAGCTGAAGGACGGCGGCATGCTAGATCTTCCTAGGGGCACTCTCCGTGTACTCTGCGTCGAGACCGATGACACTCGTCTCTACCTTTTCGAGGGAGTTGGATACATTGTTGATCCACTGCCGAACAACCCTTGGGTTGACGGTGATGGTGGCAACTATGCGCATCGAGCCTTCGATGAGGACATGTTGGACGCGAAAAACCTGCATCTGGATCTCTTTCACCATTTGGAACCGCTGGAACGAAGGGCCATGGTTTGGAGAATTAGGATTAGATGGCTAGTCTAACTGAAGTAGTACATGATTATTTAAAGAGGTTAAAACAATGTGAACGCAGTGGGTTTGGATGCAAATGAAGACGAAGGGGAGGTGAAGAAGCCGAGGCGAATCGGTTCCCGATGGAGAAGTAAATGGGAGAAATGGCGTGCATGAAGTTGATTAGACGGCTAGGTAGACTAAACGAAAAGGCTATGCGGGTAGACTGAGGAGTCATACATGTTCGTGTACGTGCCCATCCTTCCTGATAGGTGGGACCTATGCAAACAGATAAAAAAATGTGTCGTAGCTTTTTTTTGAGCGCGTGAGTGGCAGACACAACATTCTCTGGTTAAGGAATACTCCCTCCGTTTAGGTGAGTATAAGTCACCTTATGAAAATAAGGTTTTCCCAAAACCTTTAGGCGTGGAGCATTAACTTCCTACTCGATCCCCTCCCAGCCTCGTTAGCCAGCGTTCTCTTCCTCTGCTACCGCGTTCTACCTTTCCATTTTTGCTCTTCTCAAGTGTGGAACGATCTGCATGCCGTCCTTGATGCACCAGAATGACCACTGCATGCATCGCGGCAGGGCGTTGATTGAGCACGCATGAGAATTTGGTTCTGCTCGCAATATGGATGATACCTGAACAATGAAGTGAACAGGCATGCTAGCACGGGAGACCTATTTCCGCTATACAATACTGGAGTGCTCATGTTCCTACTAGTAGTAGTAGTAGTAGTAGTAGTAGTACAACTGTGGTACACTTGATGGTCAAAATACTATTCATTCGGTCCTCATAGTGAAGTGACAACACCCTGCGCCTGACACTAGTCCAGGCGAGGCGGCGTGTTCGGGTTACCAAAGTCAGCCTCACCCTGTGCACTGTGCAGTCTGTCACCGCCGCTGTACAGCACATTGGCGCATCGCCTCGTCTCCCTCTCCGCTCCCATAGCACCACTCCATCTCCATCTCCTTCTCCGTCTCCGTCTCCGTCTCCATCTCACTATGCCCCAGTGTACCGTCGCCTCACTCGCCTCCCCCGGTACCACTATTCCCTTGCTAGCTGCTCCATCACCGACATCCTTCTCCCCCGTAAATCAAGCCCCCTTCCAAACTCCACCATGCCGAAAGCGAACCATGCAGCATCCATATGATCCATGATTGGAGAAATCTCCCCAGTGACATCCTCGACCTCTGTTGTTCGTGTATGGATATGTTGACCGCCCTGCGGCTGGCTGCATGCTCGAGGGACATGCACACGGCCATCATCGAAGCGAGGCCTAAGCTTTTCAAGACACCCTGCTTGCTGCTATCTGGTCTTGCGAGATCGGCTCACCATGATACGGAGGCGTGCATGATGTCCCTCGACTTCAATCCAATCTCCATTAGCCGAAACTTAATTGCAGGTATGTAGTGCATCGCCGTACATCATTTCCCTCGACATTGATCCGATCACCATCGCCTGAAACTTCTTGGAAGGTATGTACTGGGTCGGCATGAACTCCCACTGGATGGCTGCCTTCAGAGAAGACGGTAAAAAGTTGGTGCTCGTGAACTTCCAGACCTCCCATGAGATTATCCTTCCTCTGTTGGATTATATAGAGTATTACCATCACGGTCCAAGTCATCTAGATTACTACGTCAGTTGGACGGACCTTGTTTTGCAGAAGATTGTAATATTCCAAGTACCCACACAACATGCGAATTACGCAGACTTCAAGCTAATTGCCTTGTTCGACCGCGGACTCGCCTATCTTTATGCCGGTGCCTTTTTTAGCTGGAGACAACTCGGCTCGCAGTGGATCATCGTCAAAGCTGATACACACTTCTGTGATGCTATTGAACACAATGGCATCATCTACGCGATCGACAAAGCAGATGGCACCACGGATTCCTGGGACGGAGCATGTAAGTTGTTTCCGTCTCATGTTAATGATGACGCCATGACACAATTTGAACTTTTTGTGATGATTGGCATATCCCTGTTTGAGCAGAATTTGAGTAGAACTATGGCAATATATTAGAGATGTTGTAAATCAGCTATATTTGGAATGAGTTAATTCATGCGATTGTGACCATGTCATTACAGCCAATTTGTACCCTGAATAATCAAACGGTTAGGAATATATGGATATTATCCTTATTTTACAGTAATCTATATACTACTACTAAATATGAGTGTGTATCAATGGCCATGTTAGTTTCCTCATTTTCATGATGTAGAAACATGCACCACACTGTTGGTTTCATCTAACCATACATTAGGGAAGTAAATGTGCATATGGAGAACTCTATATTTGGAAGTAGTGAAATCCTGCAATGCTTACCATGTGTACATACCTATATTCGCCCTTCAGCAATCAATAGCTAGAATAATATCCTCACAAAAAATTTGCCCACAGAACACGAGTATATAACAATGCATGTTCTGTTAGTTACCTTGAAGAATTTGTTTGTGAGGACAGAACATGATTACATAACATGCATGACATGGTAGTTTCCTGTGAAGAATCGATTGTGAGATAACATGAGTATAACCATGCATAGCACTTCTATATTTTCGAACCCAGTATACATTTCCCTGTATTTTCCTCCCAGTTCCAACAGGGACATATCAATGTTGTTTCTTGCATTATCCTACTCATACTCTGAACAATGATGATCTTACATTAACAATGCTTGTCCTTTTTGATATGATGCAGTGTCCCTACAGTTACTGCCCTTTGTAATTACACCACCTTTGCCAAAAACAGGGAAGCACAACTGGTTCCTCGCTCGATCAGACGACGGCAAAAGACTGATGATCATTCGGACACATGAGCCGGAAAAGTTATATTGCAAAAATCCCACTGTATACAAGCACCGTGTAATACGTGAGTATCCGGACAGTGGTTGTTATGTCTATGAGCAGGATACCAGCTTGTTGGGGCCTTTAGGATTTTTTAGTTGGAGGCGGGTAAACAGCCTTGGTTCACACTCTCTGTTTCTCGGACTCAATTATCCGATTAACCAGGAGATCATCGTTGGCAAGGACCTTGATGGCAGAGAGGCTCTGTTTGCTATGGAAAATTGTGTCTACACGGCGAGCCCTAGGAGTTCGGGAGCAAACTCCCCTGATTGTCATAGATACAGCCTGCAGCCAAAAGAAGGTGAGAATGACAAAGGCATCCAGATTAACTTTGATCCTTGGATGTCTCAATTACGACAGGCAGTGATGTGGTTCAAGCCTTCAGGTTGATAGGTAACTGGGCTGTTGCATCGAAAGGGTGGAGTACTGGTGTCTCCGGATCACTGGTCGCTGAAGCGGGGCTGCAAATTTTGATAGTGTTGGATCATCTCTTCGAATGACTTTGTTGTCTTTGCTGCTGGTTCTGGATGGGTAGTTCTTTCTTTTGTTATGCATATTCCTTGTCATTTGGTCATCCTCGTCTATGTCACTCTTTCTATGTAATAGTTGCTTCTATTTAGAATGTCATTCTCGTCTGGATCACGAAAGTCTGAGCGCTGCAGATGGGTATTTTTGGTGGTGTAGCAAGACTTCTTATGAACTATCATGTCTTGATGTTTATGTCAGTAGTAGTCACTAGTCAGTGTTTGAATGTTGTATATATCGTTGTTTCAAACTGTTTATTGTCTCGAACTACTGGTGGGCTAAATGAGGGCATCACCATTCTCCAGTGTTCAGAGTATATCTCCTTTTCAAGTTATATAATTTGAGCTCACTGCCTTTTCGATGATGTACACTTGCTTGGGCCAGTGAGGTGTCGTTGAATATGGGCCGAGTAGTAACGCAATGCCAAACACGTCAATTATGACTCTCGGGCCGGGCTCTCAAAAGATCCTGAAAAAAAAGGTCGGGCTCTCCAAAAAAGAAAGAATAAGGACTCTTAGGCCGACATGTGGGCGCCACCGGTATTTTCGTGCGCTTGCGCGCCGAGAGCATATTGGCATGTGCTCGAAATTCATGCTACCTTTTCATCCCCTGTCTCCTGCCCCTCCCCCACCTCTGGAATCTCGATTCCTACTCCAGTTCCCCCAAATCCCCCTCCTGTACTCCCTGTACTCAAGCGCACTATCATGTCGCCGGTCAACGCGGATCTCCGAGCCGGAGATCTTGAGGTCCATCCTGCCTTCGGTCGCTGCGTGCTATCGCTCAACAGTGGCATGGCGGCGCTTGACGACCAGTTTGCCGGCAAAGTGCTAATGGTAACCATCAACGGCGACTGGCCTCCCGTCTCGCCGGACGACCTTGTCAAAGCTCTTGGCATTGCACACGGCATCCAAATAAGTGACTTGCTCGTCGAAGTCTGTCCACCACCGTCTGATTTCTTCGTCAGGTTCCGGACAACTTTCGACTGTAGTCGTGTGTTCGAATCTTCCCGGTGTTTGTTCTACGATGGCGCGCTGGTGAGCTTTGATCTGTGGCACCCAGGATGGGGCTCGGTGCCCTCTGAGCTTGAGTTTTTAACAAAGCTTACCTTCCACGGCATGCCTCGACGTGCTTGGAACAGCGAGTCCATGAACGAGCTTATCAACAACCTTGGAGGTGAGCTCGTAAGTATGTTTGTTCCTCCAAACAGCTGGGCTCTGACTGTTATGGCATGGATGAAGAAGCCGTCCACCATACCGAAGGTGATTGGTGTTGAGATACCGCTGCAGGAACCGGGGTTGTACTATTCGTCGCCACCAAGGCCGCCGCGGACCACATTAGGGATGTACCTATATCGAGTGTTCGTGCATGTCGAAGAAGTGGTCAATCCATCAATCGAAGTCCTGCCGCCGCCACTGGTGCCAGGGTCTGTCGACGACGTCCATTACAGGAGTCAATGTCAGACTTTCCCCGTGTTGCTCGGAATGGTGGATGGCACAAGGCCTACTCCATCGCGTGGCGGAGGCCACTGCTTCTTTGGGAGAAGAGGCAGGGCTGGCTGCCTGGATGTGCTCTAATTTGAGGTAACAACTGAATCTTGTCAGATAGTACTAGTTAAATTCGAGCTATGGGTTTGAAGCACTGATATGCCAGTACATTTGATTCTGACCTATTCTAATTTTGTACCTGAACTTTTTTTAGAAAGGGTTGTGCGTCAACTTAATGTGCTAGCAGAACTTATTGTGTTGTATGTCTTTTTTGTTTGCACAACATTCAAGATATTTCCCTGTCATTTATGAAGACGATGAACCATTATGTACGACTTCGTTGGTTTCAACATAGCCCTTCCCATAGCGATCCACTGCTTCCATCCTGATTGTGCCGCCTGCGTGAAATTTTTGTATGCAAGTTCAGTGTGCTATGATGTTCTATATGATTGTGTCAACTATATAAGTTTTTACTGAGCATCAGCAATGCATATGGCTGAAAGATGTATTTACGAGCATCGACCGATGGGTCTCTCTCTCTCTCTCTCACACACACACACACACACACACGCGCGCGCGCGCGCGCACGCACATGCACAAGTGGAACCCGTTGAATTATTTATTTGCTCGTGACAGCTTTTAATTAGGTACTGTAATCTAACTTTTTTCTTAAGTTATTAATTGAGCTCAGTGACTTCAAAAAGTTGTACAGAAGCCTCGTTTGGTCCTTTCCGGCGTCGCTGAATGTGGGCTGAGTAACCATGTTAGGTTGTACTGTACTACACAGGCCTTTTTTCAACATCAGCAATGCAACTGGGCCGACAGTTGTACACAATATCCGGGTCAACTTGTTATCCGCCCCACTAGGCTGCAAAGTTTCCTAGGAGGTATGCATTAGGACTAACAAGAAAATGGACTTTAAGAAATAATAAATGGGATGTAATTATAATAACTGGGCAATTACTATGCACCAAACACGTAATTAGTTTGAAAATATATTATTTTTAGAATTTGGAAATTTTAATTTCATTACTTGTTGCGCGCGCAATATTCGTTGGATTTTCACGTGATACAACTTTATTTTGAAATTATATTTAACCTGACTAGAAATTTCGGATAAAAATGTTTCGGATCCCATCAAAATGTGGGATTATTTTTTTGAATTCTGTTTTGAGCGGTTGTTTGAAATTATTAATCGTTGTCCTAGCTAGAAGTTGGGTTGTACTTTTAACAAACTGTAAATGGGCTGTAGTAAATTCCATTAGAATTGAAAAATGGGTTGTATATTCTTACAAATCGCAAATGGGCTATATGTTCTCTGCCAAATCCGAGTTGTGGGCCTACTAAGTTGATGCGTACCAAGGGCTTTGTCAACTTAGTCAATATAAACGATTCTAGCTGTAGTGATCGTATGATGTCCATCCAACGGCCGTAGTGCTTCTTCAACCTCTGGTCTTCTTGCTCCAGCCGCCCAAAGCAGCGCCGGTCGTGTCGCGTGCTCCTGCCTCCCGTGGCCAGCTGTGATGCCGCGGAGGCCTCACCGCCCCGTACTACTCCCACCGCTGGCCAGGCCATCCCTCTACTAACCCACACCCCCTGTTATTCTACGGCGACGGCAGCCTCACACCGCAGCCGAACCAGTGAACCCTCGTACTCCTCCCCGCGTGGGCTACCACTGCTGCGTCTTCCCCGGCTCCGCGTCGTCCCCTTCCGAGGCCTCGCCGTCGTCCAGACCACCGCCCTGGTGCTCTTGGCGCAGCGTGGTCAATGACCGACTTCCATCGGAAGAGTACTATACGTGGAGAGGCTGACAGTTGGGTCCAAGCGGCCGCAAGGAAGTGCCTCCTTATTACACGCAAAATAATTATTCCTCCAACTGACAGCAGGGACCCATCAGACGGGCCACCTTATTTCGCGAAAAAAAATGTATCCCCCCTGACTGCTGGGACCCACCGGACAGGCCAGCATATTTCGCGAAAAAAAGGTTCCCCGCACTGTCAGCTCGGACCCACCGGAAGTGCCTCCTTATTATGCACAAAAAATAAATACTCCCCCTGCTAGCTGGGACCCACCATGGTGGGAGGCTGACTTGTGGGCCTACTAAGTTGACTGCGACAGGGGCCTTTGTCAACTTTAGTCCATATGAACGATTCTAGCTCCAGTGACCGTACGATGTCCATCCAACAGCCGTAGTGCTTCTTCCACCTCTGGTCTTCTTGCTCTAGCCGCCCAAAGCAGTGTCGGTCGTGCTGCATGCTCCTGCCTCCCGTGGCCGGCTGTGCTACCGCGGAGGCCTCACCGCCCCCTACTATTCCCACCGCTGGCCAGGCCCTGCGGCAACGGCAGCCTCACGCCGCAGCCGAACCAGTGAACCCTCGTACACCTCTTCGCGGGGGCTTCCACTGCCGCGTCTTCCCCGGCTCCCCGTCGTCCCCTTCCTAGGCCTCGCCGTCATCCACTACCCTGGTGCTCTCGGCGCGGCATGATCAACATGGTCAACGTGGTCAAGGAAAGACTTCCATCGGACGTGGACTGTATGTGGAGAGGCTGACAACTGGGTCCACGGCGGCAGCAAGGAAGTGCCTCCTTATTACACGAAAAATAATGATTCCTCCACCTGACAGCTAGGACCCACCGGACGGGCCACTATATTTCGTGAAAAAAAACATTTCCCCCTAACTGCTGGGACCCACCAGCTATATCTTCGCACGCAAGGAAGTGCGTCCGGGCAAAAAAACAAAATGATTTTCCCCCCTAACCGCTAGGACCCACCAGCGACACCTTCGCACGCAAGGAAGTGCATCCGGGCAAAAAAACGATTCGCGCCCTGACTGCTGGGACCCACCAGCTACATCTTCGCACGCAAGGAAGTGCGTCCGGCAAAAAAACGATTCGCCCCCCTGACTGCTAGGACCCATCAGCTACATCTTCGCAGGCAAGGAAGTGCCTGACACTCGGGGCCCACCTAGTCGAAGTGTATGTAGCGTTGTCATTCTGGTCGCGAACGTGTACGTACATACTGGTCGACGTAGAGGCGCGCACGTGTCGTAGTAGAGGCGCGCACGTGTCGTAGTAGAGGCGCGCGCGTAGCATGTACATGTAGGTACAGCGGCGAGGGTGCAAGAAAGAAAATGCGGCCACGTACGTACATACGAGCAGGGTCTCGAACGCCTACTCGCGCATACGTACATGGCTGGGTCGGAACGGAGAAACAGCGTCGTCATCGTGTTCATGGGGAGCCAACTGGCTGGGTCGAAACGGAATGAGTAGTCGTGTTCATCGGGAGGGCTTGGACGGAACAGGCGATGGAAACAAGGCCTGGCGTACCGCACAACGGAGGAAACGACCCTATGTTTGACCGGCCACGTTTGAAACGGGATCCTGTTGATCGGGAGGGGCCTGGCGTACCGCAAAACGGAGGAAACGCACCTCCTACGGTCGAAACAGGGATCCTATTGATCAGGAGGGGTGTGGCGTACCGCAAAATGGAGGAAACGGACCTCCTATGGTCGAAACGTGGGTCCTGTTGATCGGGAGGGGTGTGGCGTACCGCAAAACGGACGAAACGGACCTCCTAGGGTCGAAACGGGGGTCCTGTT
>NC_057810.1:603829347-603830637 GCF_018294505.1 Triticum aestivum | reverse complement strand
TCAGCTTCAGTTAGCAGCAGTAGCGAAGGAATCCCTCCATCGGGTTCAGTTAACAGCCATCGATCGATCGCTCGGGTTCAGTAACGCGTAGCCTGCAGTGCAATCGCTCGTGTTCAGTTAGAGCCCAACGCCTCGCTCAGGTTCAGTTAGAGCCAACGCCTCGCACGTGTACGAGAGAAACACGCATCGCTCGGCCCCCGACCCCCCACCGTAACCGGCAACTCCCCGAAATTTTCCTCCCCCTCGCTTCTACCATGGTTTTTTCCGTCATGGACGGCCCAAAGAATGTCATGCAGCTGCGTCTCCGGCCCGCCCAGGACAAAAAGCCCATTTTCTATCATGATTTTTTGTCACAGAAGTAGGATCCCACCACATCTATGATGATACCGGGTTTTGTCACAATTATCATCATACAAGTGTCATATGTATGATAGAAAAAAAATTCGTTCGGCCCAAAATGTCACGAATGTGTCTTTTTTTTTGTGGCTAAACCCTAGAAGCCTAAACCCTCTGGTTTATTGTAACGCCCCAGATCCGATGCGTCAGGTGTCTTCCAGCTATTCGTCGTTGTTGCCATGTCATTTGCTTGCGTGTTGCATTTTTCCATGTCATCATCTGCATTTCATATGCATGTTTTTCAAAACTTGCATCAGTTCGGGTTCCTCCGGTTCTCTCCATTGTCTGTTCTAAGCCCAACCACACTCGCACGCACCCGTCGCCCCTCTCAGACCTTGTTTCGTGAGCGGGATAAAAACGTTCTCAGAATGGACCGAGGTTTGCCGAATGGCCTTGGTATATCACCGGTAGACCGCCCGTCAAATTTCGTTCCATTTGGAGGTCGTTTGATGCCCCAACGGTTAACCACGTAGCCTGAAACCCCCTTTTCGCTTGCATCCCAGCACCCTTTCAATTAGCCCACCTAGCCCATCTAAACCCCCTCCATGCTCTCCGTTGTTCGATCACGATCGTGTGGGCGAAAACCGCTCCCCATTTGGACTCTCCTAACTCCATCTACCTATAAAAAGGCCTCTCCCCTTGAAATTTCAGCAAACCCTAGATCAAACCTCACTCTTGCCCGCCGGACATGTCCGCCCGCCGTCGGATTTGGCCACCGCCGCCAGCCATGTCGCTTCGACCAGTGGCACTCCGCCACATCAGCTCCCCCACCACCTCGACCACTCCCGCACCGCCACATCACCGCCGCCCGACCCATGCGTCGCCGCGGCCCGCGGGGCCTAAGGCCGGCCCGCTCGGCCCGCGCTTCACCGCCGCTCGCGCCCGAAGCGCTCA
>NC_057810.1:603826234-603828863 GCF_018294505.1 Triticum aestivum | reverse complement strand
CCAGCGCCGACCTCCGCCGCCGACCGCTCCTCCGCCCGCCGCCGCCGTCAGCTTCGCCTGGCGTCGCCGCCTCCGGTCGCCGCGCCGCGCCTCCCTCCGGCCGGTGCCGCCCCTGCTCCACTGGATCCGTTGGATTCGACCGACCCCCTCCGTCCCCGACCTTCGGCCGCCGTCCTCTCCCTCTCCGGCGTGTTCTCTGGCAAACTCTGGCCGCCTCGGTTCGTGCACCCACAAAGAACCCTAGATCCGTTCTGTGACGTTGACCTTGATTTTCCTCCGAGTCCTTTTTCTGTAACATTTTATTCCCCTGTTCATTGCCTCATATCTCCATGTATGTAGCTTCGTTTCATGCATATTATATATCAAAATGTTCATTGTGAGATGCTATTCATTTTGTTCCATTTTGACATGCTTGTTTGAGTCCATCTTGATGCCCTAATCATCATTGCAAGAGTGCTATATGATGTTAACCTGCTGAAACTGTTATAACTTGTTGTTTTGTCTTTTTCATTGCATTTTGTGTGTGCATCCTATGAGCTTGATGTCTACATAAGTTTTGAGCTACATCATGCCATATTTACAGTGGTGCAATCCATTTATTTTTTTTAGTCTTGTAGTGAGTGCATCAAGCTCATGGAGTTGGGTACTTGTTGTTACTATTTTGCTAGGCTGAAACTACTATATTATTGTTGTGTAAACCTGCTTCTACAAGAAATTCTATGCATAATCTGGAGATGTTCACTAAGGATGTCTTGTTATACATGTTATGCTCTATCCATACATGCCCTTGGTTGCAATTATGGCTTGTTGTAGATTGTTGTTAACTTGATCCAAAATTGCTAAATAATGTTGATGTCAGCCTGTTAACATTAAGTTCAGTTTTGCCTTGAGCTTTTTTAGTGCTCCATGCACCCTATGAACTTGTTCCTGCTATGCTTAGCTTCATAAATATGTCATCGTACTGTTAGTTGACTTCACATGCCATGAAATGCTCTATGGAGAGTGGTACAAGCTCACCAACATGCCTACTTATCGTTGTTCCTGCCATGTACTGTTATTCTGAATCTGTCATATCACTTGCCATGTTTGCATGGATCATACCATCTTTTCTGTTGATCTTTGGAATAAGTTCAGTAAGGAAGTATTGGTAAGTGCTTTTAGTACTAGCATTCCATGCTTAAGTTTGCCATGATATCTTGTTGTAACTTGTATTTTGCTAGCTCTAAACATTGCAACCTGATGTTATTTCTGCCATGTCCAGTGATTTCTGCTAAGTCTGAAACTGTTATTATTTGCATACTTGCCATGTCCTTTTGAGCATATTCTAGTGATTTCTGGAGATAGCTCAGTGTTCATGTTTTGTCATCCTTTACCTGCACATCACACCATGCCTTTTGTTTTCATGTTGAGGTGTTGTAGCATGCGGTTATGATGCTTGCAAGATGCCTAGTTGCTGTTTTGGGCAGATTGTTGTTATATCTTGTTTGGAGTGTATGTGTTGCACTGTTGCTTCGTTTGGAGTGTGCTCTATATGAAACTTGCGTAATTTTGCATATAGTTTCATGTTACCTTTTTGCATCCATGTTTTGAATGTGTTTGCTTGATGTTTGAATGCCTTTTTCATCAATGCCATGTTTAACTTGTTTTGCTCATATCTTCTAGGCCGTAGCTCCGAACTAAATGAACTTTATATGTAACTTGACTAGAATTTTGTATAGATCATCTTGGTGCATTTTAACTTGTTGTTTAACAACTTGAACATAAGGTTTAGTCAGATCTGGACCAATTTCGAAATTTGCATATGAGGACTTGCCAGAATTGTTATATGTTGTTCCCGACCTCATTTAAACTTGCTTTGATGTGTTGCTCTTGTATGCATCAGCTCTTGCCATGAGTAGTATCATATTGTCTTGTCATGCATCATGCTTGGTTGTGCATCATGCCATGTTTATGTGTTCTGTGTTTACCATGTGTTTGCTTCTTTCCGGTTGTGCTCTTTCTCGTTAGTTCCTATTCCGTTGCGATCGTGAGGATTCGTTCGTCTATGCTTGGTTCGTCTTCATGGCTTCATCTTCTTCATGGACTCGTTCTTCTTCCTAGCGGGATTTCAGGCAAGATGACCGCTACCCTGGATCTCACTACTATCATTGCTATGCTAGTTGCTACGTTATATTGCTATGGTGTGCTACCTATCACTTGTTTACCAAGCCTCCCAAATTGCCATGTTAGCCTCTAACCTTTTCACCCTTCTTAGCAAACCGTGGCTTGGCTATGTTACTGCTTTGCTCAGCCCCTCTTATAGAGCTGTCAGTTGCAGGTGAAGTTGAAGATTGATCCATGATGGACAGGATTATGTTGGGATATCACAATATCTCTTATTTAATTAATGCATCTATATACTTGGTAAAGGGTGGAAGGCTCGGCCTTATGCCTGGTGTTTTGTTCCACTCTTGTCGCATTAGTTTCCGTCATACCGGTGTTATGTTCCTTGATTTTGTGTTCCTTACGCGGTTGGGTGATTTATGGGACCCCCTTGACAGTTCGCTTTGAATAAAACTCCTCCAGCAAGGCCCAACATTGGTTTTACCATTTTCCTACCTAAGCCTTTTTCCCTGGGGTTTCCGGAGCC
>NC_057810.1:603786268-603825812 GCF_018294505.1 Triticum aestivum | reverse complement strand
ACCGAGTAGATTGCGGGGCCACCTCGGGGAAACTTGAGGGCTGGTTTTACTCGTAGGATGTCTCATCTGGTGTGCCCTGAGAACGAGATATGTGTAGCTCCTATTAGGATTTGTCGGCACATCGGGCGGCTTTGCTGGTCTTGTTTTACCATTGTCGAAATGTCTTGTAAACCGAGATTCCGAGACTGATCGGGACTTCCTAGGAGAAGGAATATCCTTCGTTGACCATGAGAGCTTGTGATGGGCTAAGTTGGGACACCCCTGCAGGGTATAAACTTTCGAGAGCCGTGCCCGCGGTTATGTGGCAGATAGGAATTTGTTAATATCTGGTTGTAGAGAACTTGACACCAGATTCGAATTAAAACGCATCAACCGTGTGCGTAGCCGTGATGGTCTCTTTTCGGTGGAGTCCGGGAAGTGAACACGGTTTTGGGTTATGTATGAACATAAGTAGTTTCAGGATCACTTCTTGATCACTTCTAGCTTCTCGACTGTTCCATTTGCTTCTCTTCTCGCTCTTATTTGTGTATGTTAGCCACCATATACGCTTAGACGCTGCTGAAACCTCACCACTTATCCATTCCTTTACCCATTAAGCTTTGCTTGTCTTGATACCCATGGTAATGAGGTTTCTGAGTCCTCATGGCTCACAGATTACTACAACAACAGTTGCAGGTACAGGTTATGCGAGGATCATGACGCGAGAGCGATGTTTGCTTGTTTTGGAGTTCCTATTCTGCTTCTTCTTCGATCAAGGGATAGGTTCCAGGTCGGCAGTCTGGGCTAGCGGGGTGGATGTCGTTTAAGTTTCTATTTGTGTTTCATCCATAGTCGGATGTTGCTCTTATGTATGATGATGTTGTATTCGTGTGGCATTGTATGCCTCTTGTATGTATCCTCAACTATTATGTAATGGTACGATGTAATGATATCCACCTTGCAAAAGCGTCTCCATTATGCGCTTCTATCATTGGTCGGACCTTCGAGTTCCTTTAGGATAGGATCACATATTGGGCGTGACATTTATATAGACACCGGAGGGGGCTAGGGTTGTACAAAGTCAGTTACAGAGAAAGGAATCTACATATCCAAATCGCCAAGCTTGCCTTCCACGCCAAGGAGAGTCCCATACGGACACGGGAAGAAGTCTTCTATCTTGTATCTTCATAGCCCAACAGTCCGGCCCATGTATATAGTCCGGCTCTCCGAGGACCCCTTAGTCCAGGACTCCCTCACAGGGGTCCTGAAAATTCCATCTCCTGAACAGGACTTGATAAAAAAAGCCGAGTGGATTAAGTGTCCAGCCCCTCTCCCCGAAAACCCAGCCGATCCTCTGTTAATGAAGATGCTGGTCCCGGCACCCTATCAAGCGCCGGCAAAGAAGGACAAGAAGAAGAAGAAAACCAAGGAAGCCCAAGGAGACCTCCATCCCGAAGAGACTTCGGGCATCGTGTCCAAAGGAACCGAAGCTCCTTCCTCTAGCGATGAAGACAGAGACGAGGACGAGGAGGAGGAGGAGGAGGAAGTAGAGAACCCTCCTTCCCAGGGGAAAAAGAGAGTGGGCTCCATAGATATGAAAGAGGGTGCATCCAAGAGGGGAAGGGTATCCCTCTTTGATGACTCGGGTTCGAGCACCGAGGCAGTTCCCAAGCACCGCCCCGCACCAAGCCCCTTGCCGAATCGTGAGTACCTTCAGATGCTTTGTACTCATCTAATCTTTTTTATAGATTATAAGAACAATATCCAATTTCATATTTTAGTCCAACTCACGACATTCCACAAGAATCATCGTCATCGGGGGATCTTTCGCCAGAGAAGATGGAGAGCGAGATGCCTCCACAAGCTTCCTCGCCTCCTAGGGCGGACAATCCCGAGGTGTCATCCCAAAGGATTTATCCGGGCTTCGGAGAAGTGCAGGAGAGGACTAATGCGGCACCGGAGACTGTCGAGAACATGGGGGGTGCAACCCCCATGGAGACCGGCCATCGGGGTCTTGGGTCATCCGACCCTGAGCCGGATACTGTTCCGGAGACATATACGGTCCCGGAATCGGATCAGCAGCCCCCTCTACGGGACGGGGCGTGGCGACCTCTACCAATACAGAGGCGCCACACAAGCTGATGGATGCACTGCAAGGTGCATCCGTCTTGGAGGAGCACTGTACCTTAATGGGTACGGTGGTTGAAAAAGTTCAATCTACTAAGAGCGGACTGGATGAAGCCTTCACGAGCCTACTAACAGGCTTCGAGGTATGCGATGTAATTTCGTTTAGCCGCTTTCCATAAAAATCTGTCTATATATAGATAGTAGCCCCTGAGACTCTGTTTGGCCAATGAAGGAGGGCGAACAGAGGGTCCATAGGTATCCGCAGTAAATAACATACTTAGCCTTTTTTGATAAACATCAGGCTTCACTGTTAGCAGCGACCGCTCAGGCCGCTGAAGTTTCCAAACTGAAGAGGAAACTGCAGCTGGTTGATGAGAACAATATCCGGATTAAGAAGCGGCTCGACGAAGCGCAATGTATGTTTCAAGTGCTCCATATTCCATTGAATTAGTGTGCAAATACTTAAGTGAAGCTCATGCACTACTATATGCATGATTGCAGATGGCGCTGTTGAGGTCGAGACCCTCAGGAGCGACCTTGCCCGCGCAAAGGAGTAGGCAAGGGTGAGCGATGCGGCCGCTAAGAAAGCGGCTGCCAATTTGAAGGAGGAGCAGGCCATCCGGTGCTAGTTCGAGGAGCGCGTATCCAAGATTGAGCAAGAGCTCTAGGACGCAACTCGCAAGTGTGAGTTCCTCGAGGAGGGGAATAAATCAAAGGCAGACAAACTTGCCAAGGCCCTTCAAGACGCCCAAGACGCAAGGTCTGAATCTCGAGCGGCTCGCGAGGAGCTCCGACAGGCCGGACAGATAGCGGTTGGTAAGCCCTTTCTTTTACAGTCTAAGTTTGGCGATCAGAGGTATGCCTTACTGAATCGACTATGGAGTTCTCCAGACTCCTTTGCAGATCTACCGAAGAGTGCTGATGACGCGGTGCAATTCTACCGGGCCCAAGAGGGGCATGCGATGGAGAAGCTATTCTGGTCGCAATATGCGACGCAGGAGCGTTCGACGCTGCTGAACAAGCAGATGGCGCAGTGGGCCGAGTTGCATCCGATGTCCGGATTGGCCATGAAGGAGTTCATACTCCGGCTGTGGCCGGTCGAACCTGCTCCAAGCAGCTATTTTGGCCTAGTGCAGAGACTTATCAACATCGTGCCTCGAATTGATGCCATCAAACGGTCGGTGTGCATAGAAGGTGCACAAAGGGCGTTCGCCCATGTCAAGGTGCACTGGGCCAAGATGAAATCCACTGTTTTCGCGGTTGAGGGTCCCCCCGAAGGCAAGCTTCATCGCACGCCTGAGCATTATTTAAACGACGTCCTAGAGGGTGCCCGCTTGATAGAGTGCCAATGCTCAAAGGACATTACATTTGAAAGAATGACTCCAGATGAATCGGTCTTGTGTATTATAGATATTAAGGCTTTGTAATATATTTATGCCATTATCTGAAGTTACTTTCCTCCTTTGCGGCCATATTTGTATGCCTGAGATTTTTCCAGTCGTCAGCTTCGACCCCCACGTAGATGCTACAAGCGTGTTCGGAATAGCACATGAGCACTCTTGACCCAACTTCTTGGTCCATAATGGAAGTGTCAGTGCGGCGAACCAGGCAATCAGACTATATCACTTTACAGCTCTCACTTAGCCATAGGAGTTTGATAATGGGGCTATAAAATAGCCCCTAGTATGTATGTCACTACCCGAATGCGGATGTGTTACGTATATGACTGGAAAAATAGTCCTTCGTTTAATATGGAAAAAATCGCTAAAGATTTAGTAAATCACCAAGTGGCTGACCAGCTCTCGCCTCATCATGACAGTCAGTTTTCGTCTTTCTCTACTATGGTGCTTGACCGGACGACCCAGAAACACAATCGTATTAGTTCTCCCTTTGCTACCCTAGCCGAACAAACGGAACGTAAGGTAGCAAACACAGGAGCCGGGCAACCCAACTATTTACCAAAGACATGATTCGGAGCAGATGCATATAATGCCAAGCTCGGGACGCTGAAGTGTGCTAGAAAGTTGCTCGGGCTTTTAACAGCACATGTGTGGCTGTATTGAGCCCCTGGCAATGGGTGTCGTCGTATGTGAGACAACTGGATAGACGGAGTACAATTTTATGAATAAAGTTCATACCGAAAAGTTGTCCCTACTAGGATCTGATTGATACGTTAAGACATAATCTTACAGAGGGTACCATAAGCGCCAAAATCATTTTACATGACAGGGGGTATAATAATAAGGAGAAAAGCTCAGTAGAGGTCCTTTAAATAAGGGTTGGTCCGAAGAGTCCTTTGGATGTCCTGTCGCACATCTGCGCTGCTTTCGCCTTGTAGAGGGGGAGGGGTTTCCTTAAAGGGGAACGGTCTTCTGTCTCCCGCATGAAACCGGGCTCGAAGTGAGTCCTTGCAAGTCTGTAGGATGTATGGGCTCGAATGCACCTGTTATAGAAGACAAAAATGGTCGAAGAAAGGTAGAAGGTCATATAGGGTCAAACCATACTATAGACCTGTTCGTATCGTGCCTCCGTTGATGCCCAAGGGATTTTGAGTGTGTAATGACGTATGCGCGGTACGAATTCCGCGGTTGAACGCGGTGATCAATGGAGGCGAAACTGCTAGTCTAACTCCGAAAGTACCGAGCTGTCAGCTTGCGAGGCTAACCGAACTTTCTTAGCAAAGTCTGGTAGCTTGATGGACAATCAGGTGTGCGGCTTGAGGGTGCCACTCTGTACTTCGGCAGCGAGAGCCATAGTGTGCTCCTTGGTACGGAGGGAGCATTCTGTGTTTTCGTTGACCATTATGATGCCACGTGGATCGGGCATCTTGAGTTTTAAATAAGCATAGTGCAGCACCGTGTTGAATTGAGAAAAAGCGGTCCGTCCAAGCAGTGTGTGATAGCCACTTCGGAAGGGTACGATATTGAAGATCAAGTCTTCACTGCAGAAGTTGTCAGGCGAGCTGAAGACAACTTCCAATGTTATTGAGCCCGAGCAACGGGCCTCTACGCCAGGTATCACTCCTTCAAAGGTAGTTTTAGTGGGCTTGGTTCTTGACGGATCAATACCCATTTTGCGGACGGTGTCCTGGTAGAGCAGGTTAAGGCTATTGCCACCGTCCATGAGGACTCGTGTAAGATGGAATCCGTCGATGATTGGGTCGAGGACCAAAGTTGCCGATCCTCCATCATGGATACTGGTCGGGTGGTCCTTTCGATCGAAGGTGATCGGGCAAGCCGACCATGGGTTGAATTTTGGGGCAACCGGCTCTACGGCATAGATGTCCCTTAATGCGCGTGAGCTCTTGTTTGGGGATGTGGGTGACATAGATCATATTCACTGTTTTGACCTTGGGGGGAATTGCTTCTGTCCCCCTGTGTTCGGTGGGCGAGGCTCTTCATCGTCGTCCTCGCTGGGTGGCGTTTTCCCCTAGTTTTTAGTGTTGAGCTTGCCGGCTTGTTTGAAGACCCAACAATTTCTGTTGGTATGATTGGCAGGTTTATCGGGGGTGCCATGAATCTGGCAAGGCCGATCGAGTAATTTGTCCAAACTGGATGGACCATCTTTGTTTCCTTTGAATGGCTTCTTCCATTGACCGGATTTGGAGCCACTGAATCCGGCGTTGACAGCCGTGTCTTCGGTATTGTTTCGATGCTTGTGCTTGTCGTTGATACATCTCCAACGTATCTATAATTTATGATTGATCCATGCTACTTTATCTACTGTTTTGGACTATATTGGGCTTTATTTTCCACTTTTATATTATTTTTGGGACTAACCTATTAACCGGAGGCCCAGCCCAGAATTGCTGTTTTTTGCCTATTTCAGTGTTTCAAAGAAACAGAATATCAAACGGAGTCCAAACGGAATTAAACCTTCGGGAACGTGATTTTCTCACCGAACGTAATCTAGGAGACTTGGACCCTGCTCCAAGGAACAACCGAGCCGGTCACGAGGGTGGGGGCGCGCCCTCCCCCCTGGGCGCGCCCCCCTACCTCGTGGGCCCCCTGTTACTCCACCGAAGTACTCCTTCCTCCTATATATACCTACATACCCCCGACAGATCAAATAAGGAGGCAAAAACCTAATTCCATTGCCGCAACCTTCTGTATCCACGAGATCCCATCTTGGGGCCTGTTCCAGAGCTCCGCTGGAGGGGGCATCCACCATGGAGGGCTTCTACATCAACACCATAGCCTCTCCGATGAAGTGTGAGTAGTTTACCTCAGACCTTCGGGTCCATAGTTAGTAGCTAGATGGCTTCTTCTCTCTTTTTGGATCTCAATACAATGTTCTCCCCCTCTCTTGTGGAGATCTATTCGATGTAATCTTCTTTTTGCGGTGTGTTTGTTGAGAACGATGAATTGTGGGTTTATGCTCCAGCTTATCTATGACTAATATTTGAATCTTATCTGAATTCTTTTATGTATGATTGAGTTATCTTTGCAAGTCTCTTCGAATTATTCGTTTGGTTTGGCCAACTAGATTGGTAGTTCTTGCAATGGGAGAAGTGCTTAGCTTTGGGTTCAATCTTGCGGTGTCCTTACCCAGTGACAGAAGGGGCAGCAAGGCACGTATTGTATTGTTTCCATCGAGAATAACAAGATGGGGTTTTTTATCATATTGCATGAATTTATCCCTCTACATCATGTCATCTTGCTTAAGGCGTTACTCTATTTTTAACTTAATACTCTAGATGCATGCTGGATAGCGGTCGATGAGTGGAGTAATAGTAGTAGATGCAAAATCGTTTCGGTTTACTTGTCTCGGACGTGATGCCTATAAACATGATCATACCTAGATATACTCATAACTATGCTCAATTCTATCAATTGCTCAACAGTAATTTGTTCATCCACCGTAGAATACTTATGCTCTTGAGAGAAGCCACTAGTGAAACCTATGGCCCCCGGGTCTATGCTCATCATATCAATCTCCATTACTTTAATACTTGCTTTGTTTTTACTTTGCCTTTTACTTTTCACTTTGCATCTATATATCAAAAATACCAAAAATATTATTTATCATCTCTATCAGATCTCACCCTCGTAAGTGACCGTGAAGGGATTGACAGCCCCTAATCGCGTTGGTTGCGAGTAGCTATCGTTTTGTGTTGGTACGAGGGACTCGTGCGTGATCTCCTACTGGATTGATACCTTGGTTCTCAAAAACTAAGGGAAATACTTACGCTACTTTACTGCATCATCCTCTCCTCTTCGGGGAAATCCAACGCAGTGCTCAAGAGGTAGCAAGAAGAATTACTGGCGCCGTTGTCGGGGAGTTTGCGCAAAAGTCAACCATACCAAGTACCCATCACAATCCCTATCTCTCGCATTACATTATTTGCCTCTCATTTTCCTCTCCCCCACTTCACCCTTGCCGTTTTATTCGCCCTCTCTTTTTCGTTCGCCTTCTTCCCGTATGTATCTTTGTTTTTGTTTCCTTGTGCCTTCTATATGCTTGCATCTTTGCTTGCTAAAAATCTATTAATATGGATCCACTTAAAGTGTTCTACTTGGATCATCTTTGATCCTTATGTGCTCGTGCTGAAACCCCAACTAGCCTAGTTGATGGGAAATCTTTAGATGAGCATGCTCATTTTGTGCGTCATCGTTTATCTGAAAAAGGGAGACTCTTACGGTATCATATAAATAGTTTGCTATGCTATGCTTGGAATCTTTGTGAAATGTGTGATTTTACTTGTTGCTCTCAGAACCCTAAAAACACATTCCCTACCTATGTGAGTTCAATGATAATGAAATCTTATCTTCTTATGCAAAGGGTGTTTATAGTTACTATGACATCGAACAAATTGAAGAATTTGTCGTTTTTAAGGGTGCTCATGAAGTTGCTTCTTTGATTGAAAAGTATGATTTTACTCTCAACAAATCTGAAAATTCCATCATACTTAAATATTGCAATGAAAACCTTGCTCATAATGTCTATGTCCAAGAATTTATTAAAAGAATGACCGTTGCTTTGGAAGAAAATAATGATATGCATGAATCTATAGATAATGATGATTCCGATGATTTGATTAAAATATCCCTTGATGAACATGATGCTTACTATCCTTGAGGCCATGATGCCAATATTTATGAAGATGAATTTGCTATAGTTCCTTATGTTAAACATGAGATCGTTGCTATTGCACCCATACTTGGTAGTTCCTTCGATGAAAACCTTGATTGCAATAATTTTAATATAAATTCTCTTGATGTCAATTGTGCTAATAATATGCAAAACCCTAAGCTTGGGGATGCTAGTTTTGCTATGTTTACTACTTGTTACAATGATCATGATTGGGGTGATTCTTCTTATGTTCTTGAAAATTTATTTAAGCCCCATGATGAATATGAGATTGATAATAGTGTTTGCAATATTGAAAGTGGGTTCAGAAGAGTGTCAACTTTAGATCCCACATATTTGGAGAATGTTCAATCTTATGAAATTTTTTAGAAAAGTGGGTTTGGAGAGGTCATGACTTTAGTTAATGTTAATCCCACTATTTTGGAAGAGTGTCAACTTTGCATACATGTGGATCGTGTTAAGAATATGTTTTGTGATAGCTATATTGTTGAATTTGCCTATGATCCTACATGTAATTATTATGAGAGAGGAAAATATGGTTGTAGAAATTTTCATCTTACTAAATTACCTCTCGTCATGTTGAGATTGCTATCATCTCTTTGTTCTACCTCGCATATGCTAGTTTTTGCTTGCCTTGATAATTTGTTTGCTTACGAGATGCCTATGCATAGGAAGTATGCTAGACTTAAGTGTGTTTGTCACATGTTTTATGATGCTCTCTTTGTGCTTCAATTCTTGTCTTTCATGTGAGCATCATTGAAATCTCTATGCCTAGCTAGGGGCGTTAAACGATAGCGCTAGTTGGGAGGCAACCCAATTTTCTTTATGTTCTTTGTTTTTGTTCCAGTTTAGTGTTAAATTTTGTTTCTACTTTCTGTTTAGATGTGTTTTTATCTTTTGTTTAGTGTTTGTGCCAAGTAGAACCTATAGGATAAACTATGATGATGGTTGATTTGATTCTGCTGAAAAACAGAAACTTTGCGCTCACAAGAAACAATTCAATAAATCACAGAAACGTGATTTTGCATTGATTCTTTTTGCTGCTGATCAATAGACAAATTTTCCAGTACCTCCTATTTTGGTAGGATTTTTAGAGTTCCAGAAGTTTGCGTTAGTTACAGATTGCTACAGACTGTTCTGTTTTTGACAGATTCTGTTTTTCGTGTGTTGTTTGCTTATTTCAATGCATCCATGGCTAATAAATTAGTTTATAAACCATAAGGAAGTTGGAATACAGTAGGTTTAACACCAATATAAATAAAGAATGAGTTCATTACAGTACCTTAAAGTAGTCTTTTGTTTTCTTTCACTAACGGAGCTCACAAGATTTCTATTGAGTTTTGTGTTGTGAAGTTTTCAAGTTTTGGGTGAATTCTTTTGATGGATTATGGAACAAGGAGTGGCAAGAGCCTAAGCTTGGGGATGCCGATGGCACCCCCAAGATAATCCAAGGACACCAAAAATTCAAAGCTTGGGGATGCCCCGGAAGGCATCCCCTCTTTCGTCTACTTCCATCGGTAATTTACTTGGAGCTATATTTTTATTCACCACATGTTATGTGTTTTGCTTGGAGCGTCTTGTATTATTTGCATCTTTGCTTGTTAGTTTACCACAATCATACTTGCTGTACACACCTTTTGAGAGATCCATACATAAATTGGAATTTGCTAGAATACTCTATATGCTTCACTTATATCTTTTGAGCTTGATAGTTTTGCTCATAAGTGCTTCACTTATATCTTTTGAGCGTGATAATTTTTGCTCTAGTGCTTCACTTAGATCTTTTAGAGCACGGTGGTGGATTTTTTTAAAGAAACTATTGATCTCTCATGCTTCACTTAGATTATTTTGAAAGTCGTTAATAGCATGGTAATTTCCTTAAATGTTAATATACTTGGTATTCAAGATATGTGAAACTTTCTTTTGAGTACGTTGAATACTAAGATAAGTTTGATGCTTGATAATTGTTTTGAGATATGGAGGTGATAATATCAAAGTAATGCTAGTTGGGGTGATTATGAATTTAAATAATGCTTGTGTTGAAGTTT
Source organism: Triticum aestivum (assembly GCF_018294505.1). Lineage (NCBI taxonomy): Eukaryota > Viridiplantae > Streptophyta > Magnoliopsida > Poales > Poaceae > Triticum > Triticum aestivum. Next base: position 603,815,568 of record NC_057810.1, on the reverse strand, counting down.
ATGATTCCCGTAGCATGCACGTATGGTGAACCGCTTTGTGATGAAGTTGGAGCACAATTTTATTTATTGATTGTCTTCCGTATGAGTGGCGGTCGGGGACGAGCGATGGTCTTTTCCTACCAATCTATCCCCCTAGGAGCATGCGTGTAGTGCTTTGGTTTTCGATGACTTCTAAATTTTTGCAACAAGTGCATGAGTTCTTTTGATTAATGCTGAGTCCATGGATTATCCGCACCCTTTTACCCTTCCACCATTGCTAGCCTCTCTAATACCGCGCACTTTTCACCGGTATTATACACCCACCATATACCTTCCTCAAAACAGCCACCATACCTACCTATCATGGAATTTCCATGGCCATTCCGAGATATATTGCCATGCAACTTTCCACTGGTCCGTTCATATGACACATATTACTTTTGTCATATTGCTTTTTACATGAACATGTAGTTGACATTGTATTTGTGGCAAGGCCACCTTCATAATTTTCATACATGTCGCTCTTGATTCATTGCATATCCCGGTACACTGCCGGAGGCATTCATATAGAGTCATATTTTGTTCTAAGTATCGAGTTGTAATTTTTGAGTTGTAAGAAAAATAAAAGTGTGATGATCATCATTATTAGAGCATTGTCCCAGTGAGGAAAGGATGATGGAGACTATGATTTCCCCATAAGTCGGGATGAGACTCCAGACGAAATGTAAAAAAAAGGCCATAAAAAAAGAGAAAAGGCCCAATAAAAAATGAGAGAAAAAGAGAGAAGGGACAATGTTACTATCCTTTTACCACACTTGTGCTTCAAAGTAGCACCGTGATCTTCATGATAGAGAGATTCTCATATGTTGTCACTTTCATATACTAGTGGAATTTTTCATTATAGAACTTGGCTTGTATATTCCAATGATGGGCTTCCTTAAAAGTGCCCTAGGTCTTCGTGAGCTTAATTCCTGCTCTGTTTGCTTGTTTATCTTTCAGAGTGAGGAGGATATAAGTGTTAAACAAGCGTAGTCTCATCAGCTTGCTTAGCTGCTTGCGCTGCAGCTCCCCAACAGGGCTAACCTTTCTTGAACTCTATTGAAGTGTTGTCGGTTTTGTCTATTATTTTGTCGGCGTGTTTATTTGCACTAGTGGCGATCTTTGATGCCCAATGTATGTAATCTGCTTTTTGCTTGTGCTTTATTGTCATAGTGGAAAACTTTGATGCCTAGTGGATGTAACTAGCAGGTAGTGCGCCGCGGCACGCCGTGCCCTATTGGTTTGTGTGTGATATGTTTTATTGAGTTTTCCAGAATTTGTATATATGTGTATCTTTATAGTGAGTGGGAGAGTAGTTCTGCAAGAGCAGTCTCATGATAATCTTTATATTGTGATACATAGAATTGGTCTGGGGGATGTAGTGGTGGAGTAGAGGCCAACTCCTTCCTTTTGTCTTTGGTGGACTTGTTTCGAGCATAGGTAATCAAGGTAATTGCGGTTGAAGCCCTGTTAGGTTAGCTGACATGCTTTCCACCTCATGGCGGAATGGAATTATGATACTGCAGGCAGGTCTTCATGCTTTCAAGCTCATGGTGGAATAAAAGTAGGATACTGTAGGCAGGTCTTTATGCTTTCTAGCTCATGGTGGAATGAAATTAGGATACTGCAGACAGTGATCTTCCTTGGGGCCTGATACGTCTCCAACGTATCTATAATTTTTGATTGCTCCATGCTACTTTATCTACTGTTTTGGACTATATTGGGCTTTATTTCCCACTTTTATATTATTTTTGGGACTAACCTATTAACCGGAGGTCCAGCCCAGAATTGTTGTTCTTTGCCTATTTCTGTGTTTCGAAGAAACATAATATCAAACGGAGTCCAAACAGAATGAAACCTTCGGGAACGTGATTTTCTCACCGAACGTGATCCAGGAGACTTAGTCCCTGCTCCAAGGAACAACTGAGGCGGTCACGAGGGTGGGGGGCGCGCCCTCCCCCCTGGGCGCGCCCCCTACCTCGTGGGCCCCCTGTTGCTCCGCCGACGTACTCCTTCCTCCTATATATACCTACGTACCCCCGATAGATCAAATACGGAGCCAAAAACCTAATTCCACCACTGCAACCTTCTGTATCCACGAGATCCCATCTTGGGGCCTATTTCGGAGCTCCGCCGGAGGGGGCATCCACCATGGAGGGCTTCTACATCAACACCATAGCCTCTCCGATGAAGTGTGAGTAGTTTACCTCAGACCTTCGGGTCCATAGTTAGTAGCTAGATGGCTTCTTCTCTCTTTTTGGATCTCAATACAATGTTCTCCCCCTCTCTTGTGGAGATCTATTCGATGTAATCTTCTTTTTGCGGTGTGTTTGTTCAGACCGATGAATTATGGGTTTATGATCCAGCTTATCTATGAATAATATTTGAATCTTCTCTGAATTCTTTTATGTATGATTGAGTTATCTTTGCAAGTCTCTTCGAATTATCCGTTTGGTTTGGCCAACTAGATTGGTAGTTCTTGCAATGGCAAGAGTGCTTAGCTTTGGGTTCAATCTTGTGGTGTCCTTACCCAGTGACAGAAGGGGCAGCAAGGCACGTATTGTATTGTTTCCATCGAGGATAACAAGATGGGGTTTTTATCATATTGCATGAATTTATCCCTCTACATCGTGTCATCTTGCTTAAGGTGTTACTCTATTTTTAACTTTATACTCTAGATGCATGCTGGATAGCGGTCGATGAGTGGAGTAATAGTAGTAGATGCAGAATCGTTTCGATTTACTTGTCTTGGACGTGATGCCTATACACATGATCATACCTAGATATACTCATAACTATGCTCAATCCTATCAATTGCTCAACAGTAATTTGTTCACCCATCGTAGAATACTTATGCTCTTGAGAGAAGCCACTAGTGAAACCTATGGCCCCCAGGTCTATGCTCATCATATCAATCTCCATTACTTTAATATTTGCTTTGTTTTTACTTTGCCTTTTACTTTTCACTTTGCATCTCTATATCAAAAATACCAAAAATATTATTTATCATCTCTATCAGATCTCACCCTCGTAAGTGACCGTGAAGGGATTGACAACCCCTAATCGCGTTGGTTGCGAGTAGCTATCGTTTTGTGCAGGTACGAGGGACTCATGCGTGATCTCCTACTGGATTGATAACTTGGTTCTCAAAAATTGAGGGAAATACTTATGCTACTTTACTACATCATCCTCTCCTCTTCGGGGAAATCCAACGCAGTGCTCAAGAGGTAGAAGTCGTGTCGTGGCTTGTCATTGTCTTCCCTAGCTACAGAGGTGCCTGGGTCTGTAGGATCTTGAAGTATGTCTAGAGGGGGGTTGATTAGACTACTTCACCAAATAAGGGCTATGCCTTTTCCCAATTTTAGTCTTTGGTAGATTTTAGCAAACTTAGCACAAGTCAAGCAATCTTAACACAATTCAAGCAAGCATGCAAAGAGTATATGAGCAGCGGAAAATAAAGCATGCAACTTGCAAGAATGTAAAGGGAAGGGTTTGGAGATTTCAAACGCAATTTGGAGACACGGTGATTTTTGAGGCATGGTTCCGATAGGTGGTGCTATTGTACATCCACGTTGATGGAGATTTCAACCCACGAAGGGTAACGGTTGCGCGAGTCCACGGAGGGCTCCACCCAAGAAGGGTCCACGAAGAAGCAACCTTGTCTATCCCACCATGGTCATCGCCGACGAAGGACTTGCCTCACTAGCGGTAGATCTTCACGAAGTAGGCGATCTCCTTGCCCTTACAAACTCCTTGGTTCAACTCCACAATCTTGTCGGAGGCTCCCAAGTGACACCTAGCCAATCTAGGAGACACCACTCTCCGAGAAGTAATAAATGGTGTGTTGATAATGAACTCCTTGCTCTTGTGCTTCAAATGATAGTCTCTCCAACACTCAACTCTCTCTCACAGGATATGGATTTGGTGGAAAGAAGATTTGAGTGGAAAGCAGCTTGGGGAAGGCTAGAGATCAAGATTCATATGGTAGGAATGGAATATCTTGGCATCAACACATGAGTAGGTGGTTATCTCTCAGAAATGGTAAGTTGGAAGTGTAGGTTTGTTCTGATGGCTCTCTCCACGAATGAAGAGGAGGTGGAGGGGTATATATAGCCTCCACACAAAATCTAACCGTTACACACAATTTACCAATCTCGGTGGGACCGAATCAACAAACTCGGTCAGACCGATTTAGTAAACCTAGTGACCGTTAGGGTTTTCGGTGGGACCGACATGCAACTCGGTAGGACCGATATGGTTAGGGTTAGGGCATAATGTAATCTTGGTGAGACCGATTATACAAACTCGGTGAGACCGATTTTGGTAATAAGCTAACCAGAGAGTTGGTCAGGTAAACTCGGTGGGACCAGTTCGCTCATTTCGGTGGGACCGAAATGTTACGAAAAGGAAACAGAGAGTTTACATTGCAATCTCGGTGGGACCGATCGCTCATCTCGATTAGACTGAAACATTACGAAGGGAAACAGAGAGATTACAATCCCCTCTCGGTGAGACCGAGATCCCTATCGGTGAGACCAATTTGCCTAGGGTTTGTGGCAGTGGCTATGACATCTGAACTCGGTGGCGCCAGATAGAAAGAATCAGTGGGGCCGAGTTTGACTTTGGGTTTAGGTCATATGTGGATGTGGGAAAGTAGTTGAGGGTTTTGGAGCATACCACTAAGCACTTATGGAGCAAGAAACTCATTAAGCAACACATCATCGCTCCTTGATAGTATTGGCTTTTCCTATAGACTCAATGTGATCTTGGATCACTAAAATATATAATGTAGGGTCTTGAGCTTGAAGCTTGAGCCAATCCTTTTATCCTTAGCATTTTGAGGGATCCAATTTTCTCATCCATGCCATGCCATTCATTGAGCTTTCCTGAAATATTTGTCTTGGAATAGTATTAGCTCAATGAGCTATATGTTGTTAGGAATTACCAAAACCACTAGGGATAGTTGCACTTTCAGGGTCGCTGGTACTATTGCTTCTACAAGCTAGCTAGCTATCTTTCCCGCACAAAAGAGGGTCATCATTGCGGTGAGGGCTGCCATGGACTTCGGCTTCTCTTGGCCGAGGTGTCGCGCGAGCCACTCATCTCGGACGCTATGCTTGAAAGCCGCAAGGGCTTTGGCATCCGGATAATCCACAATTTGGTTCTTTTTAATTAAGAACCTGGTCCAGAGTTTCCGGGCTGACTCGCCATGTTGCTGGATTATATGACTGAGGTCATCGGCGTCCGGGGGCCGAACATAGGTTCCTTGGAAGTTGTCCCTGAAGGCGTCCTCCAAGTATTCCCAGCTTCCGATAGAGTTTTCTGGGGGGTTGTTCAGCCAATGTTGGGCTGGCCCCTTAGGTTTTAGGGGGAGGTACTTGATGGCATGTAAGTCATAAACGCGGGCCATGTGAATGTGGAGAAGAAAATCTTCAATCCATACTTCAAGATCTATTGTGCCATCGTATGATTCAATGTTCACCGGCTTAAACCCTTCTGGGAACTGGTGCTCCATTACCTCATTCGTGAAGCATAGAGGGTGTGCGGCTCCTCTGTATCGGGCGACGTCACGACGCAGTTCGGATGGAGTCCGTGTGCGGTTTTCAGCCTGTGTGAGGTTGTGTTTATCGCACCAGGCCTGATGGTCGTCTTCTCACGCAGGTGCCCCTCATGATTCATAGATTGATCTGGTATGACCGGTTCTATTGTCCAGGTCCTATCGCAGGTCGTGTGTGTGTCCTCTGACCATTGTTTCTCTGCCTCTTGGGAGAGGTGGCGTAGGTTGGTGTTCGGCTTGGGTTGCCGCTCTGTCCTGACCACAAGGTGGTCGGTCAGGTCCGTCAGCCGCATTATGCGATGTCGATATAGGCTCTAGGACCTCATCATCGAATTGGGAGAGCAGCATGCGCTTTGGGTAACTCTTAGTTGAGCACTTGAGGCCGTATTCCTCGGTTGCCAGGACATTAGTCCGTCTTGAAGTTGCTGCCACTTCTTTTCCAGGCTTCTTGATGTGGCTATTAGCCGGCGCTTGAAGCGCTCTTGTTCGAGGGGGTCCTCTGGTATGATGAAGTCTTCGTCGCCCAGGCTCTCATCCTCTTCGGAGGTCGGTAGGTAGTTACTATCCACCAAGCCCTTGTCCCCGATAGGATCATCGGGGTTGACTTGCCCCTCTTCCCAATCATTGTGCTCGGATGTTGTCTCGACAGGGGCTTCTTGGTCTTCGGCATTATCCGGGGTGTTATTGTCTCCGATGCCGGTACTGTTGTATTTTTCGCGGCGCGATTTTGATCGGCGCCGCTGACGTCGACACTTCGTAGGTGCTTCAGCAGGTTGGTCCTCTAGACTCTTCCCTTCGTTGGTGTCATTCTCTTTGGGTGTGTCCACCATGTATACATCATACAAAGAAGTGGTTGTCCAGCATCCAGTAAACGGCGGGTTCTGGCTTTGCTCTTCTCTAGCACCATTGTCCATGCCGTTGATGTCTTCGGAAGTGTAATCAAGCATGTCGGTTAAGTCCTCGATGGTGGCTATGAAGTGGGTGGTGGGTGGGACGTAAAATTCCCTGCTCTCGGCCCTAGTGTGGGATGGGCGTAGTTCGGCATCGATCCTTCTGTAATGGCGAGAGACCACATTAAGTCCAGGGCCTTGTTTAAGGGCGAGGTTTGGACAGGGAAGCAAGAGTCTATGGAGCGGGGCGGGACAGGAGTTCCTTGGCCAAGCTTGTATAATACAAACCTCGAGTGTTCAAAGCTGGTGTATGTAGGTGAGTCCGGCTCGATAAGGATAGAAGGAGCCCGGGGTGGCTCTGGGCCGGCCGGTGAAACGATCCCCTCCGTATCTCTGGTGTTGAGCTCTATGGCTATGGATACTCCGGCGAGCTCTAAACTCCCATTTTCGGACTCGGCGAGGAGTTCCAGATTTAAGGCCGAAACTGCGATTGAGGCCGCAAACCCTTGGAAGATCAAGTCTCCTTGGATATCAGTGATATAGTTTAAGTTTCCAAAATTGATCTGATGACCTGGGGCATAGCTATCGATCTTCTCAAGATGGCCAATTTAATTGGCCCATAGTGCGAGCCGCCGAATACGAAGATTTGGCCGAGGAGAAAAGTCTCCCTTAGGGTGGTGTTGTCGTGGATGGTTGATGGATCCATCGAGCCTTCCGGTGATGACACAGTGGAACTCTCAATGAAAGCACCAATGTCGGTGTCAAAACCGGCAGATCTCGGGTAGGGGGTCCCGAACTGTGCGTCTGAGGATCGAAGGTAACAAGGAGGCATGGGACATGATGTTTACCCAGGTTCGGGCCCTCCTAATGGAGGTGATACCCTACTTCCTGCTTGATTGACTTTGATGAGTATAGGAGTTACAAGAGTTGATCTACCTCGAGATCATAATGGCTAAAACCCTAGATGTCTAGCATATATGATTGTGATTGCCCCTATGGACTAAACCCTCCGGTTTATATAGATACCGGAGGGATCTCGCGTTGTACAAAGTCGGTTATAGAGAAAGGAAGGTACATGATCCGAACGCCAATTTTGCCATCCACGCAAAGGAGAGTCCCATCTGGACACGGGGAAGGTTCTTCTATCTCGTACCTTCATGGCCCATCAGTCTGACCCATATCACATAGCCCGGACGCCCGAGGACCCCTTAGTCCAGGACTCCCTCAGTGGCGGCATCGCATTTGCTGACCGGTTCAGCTTCAACCCACTTTGTAAACTTGTCAACAGCTACCAGGAGATGAGTCTTTTTATCCTTAGACCTTTTAAAAGGCCCAACCATATCTAGCCCCCAGACTGCAAACGGCCAAGTAACTAGAATCATCCTCAATTCTTCAGTCGGCACATGAGCTCATCGTGAAAATTTCTGATAGCCATCACATTTACTGACTATATCTTCAGCATCCACATGAGCCGTCAGCCAATAAAACCCATGACGAAAAGCTTTAGCAATGAGAGATTTAGAGCTGGCATGATGGCCACAATCTCCTTCATGAATCTCCTTGGAATTTCACGGCCCTCCTCAGGAGAAATACATCGTTGAAACACTCCTGTAACACTACATCTGTGTAGCTCACCTTTGACAATAGTCATCAACTTAGACCTCCGGGTTATTTGTCTGGCCAAGGTTTCATCCTCATGTAACTCACACCGGGTCATATAAGCCAAATATGGAACAGTCCAATCAGGGATAACATGGAGAGCCGCCACCAACTGTGCCTCTAGGCCAGGAACTGCCAAATCTTCTTCCGTAGGCAACTTAACTGATGGGTTATCAAGACATCAAGGAAAACATTAGGGGGTACTGTCGGTGTCAAAACTGGCGGATCTCGGGTAGTGGGTCCCAAACTGTGCGTCTAAGGCTAATGGTAACAGGAGGCGGGGGACACAATGTTTACCCAGGTTCGGGCCCTCTTGATGGAGGTAATACCCTACTTTCTGCTTCATTGATCTTGATGATATGAGTATTACAAGAGTTGATCTACCACGAGATCAAAGAGGCTAAACCCTAGAAGCTAGCCTGTGGTTATGATTGTTGTTATCCTACGGACTAAACCCACCGGTTTATATAGACACCGGAGGGGGCTGGGGTTACACTGAGTCAGTTACAGAGAAAGGAATCTTCATATCTGAATTGCCAAGCTTGCCTTCCACGCAAAGGAGAGTCCCATCCGGATACGGGACGAAGTCTTCTATCTTGCATCTTCATAGTCCAACAGTCCGGCACTCGCATATAGTCCGGCTGTCCGACGACCCCTTAATCCAGGACTCCCTCAATATCCCCTGAACTAGGCTTCAATGACGACGGGTCCGGCGCACAGATTGTCTTCGGCATTGCAAGGCGGGTTCCTTCTCCGAATACTCCATAGTAGATCTTGAACATAAGAATCGTGTCTGGCTCTGCAAAACAAATTCCACATACCACGGTAGAGAGAATAAGCGTGACATCACGCCGCGGACCGGTCTTTATTCGAACTGTTTTTATCATGCCTGTTGGGGATATAACTATTTGTGTAAGCCGCCCAGGAGGGGCCGGGTTACGCAAAGAGGATTCACCAGCGAGAAGCCCAAGACAAAGTATGAATATGGCAGTTCATAGAGAGCTTAAGGCCCGCAGGCGACTTAAGGCCCGTTGTAGTAACCCGCTGTAATAATATTACTTGTATCATAAGGTAGACTTAACTAGTCACCGAGACGGACATTGTTTATGAGCCGACCGGCACTCTGTAAGCCACAGGGCGTCGACCCGTGTATATAAGGGGACGACCCACTGGCGGCTTAGGGCAAGAGACAACTCATCGAGAGCCAGGCATAGCATATCTCGCTCCCTGGTCATCGAAACATCAATACCAACCCAACTAGATGTAGGCCTTACCTTCCCCGTAAGGGGCCGAACTAGTATAAACCCTCTCGTGTCCTTTGTCCCGTTTAACCCCTTCAAGCTTCCTAGTTGCGATGGCTCCACGACTAAGTCCTTTCACAAGGACATCTGACATGACAATTCCACGACAGTTGGCGCCCACCGTGGGGCCAGCGCACGGTGGATTTGAGTTCTTGAAGGGCAACTTCGAAGGGCTCAAGGGATACGTAGTGGGCCGGATGACCGAAAGTCCTCGCGGCAAGACCTACATCAACGACGAAGGCTGGGGCCCCGACCCCGGCTCAATTGAGTATGAGTACCGGGTCCCCTTTGGAGTGATCCACGTCTTTATCGGCTGGATTGATGAGCCGGGGCCTGAGCCGGACAACTGCACCGAACTCGTTGAGACGGCTCAGCGTGCGAAACCCGCTCGAGTTCAACCCGGCATGAAGCGTGTCTTTGTGGGCTGCGTCCACGGAGAAGAGCTTTCTGAAGGTCCTGAAGATGGTGGTGAGACGGCCGTCCCCTCTGACGGTGATTCATCCACCGGTTCAATAGATTCTTTGTATTAAGTTCAAGATGGTGCGCTCGGGGGCTGTTCCGATGGCCTTAGTATTCTGAACCTCTGTGAGTCGCCAAATTGGGCAGGAGTCTTTATGGCTAGGACTCAACCCGGACAAAATTCTACAGCCGCGGCAGCAATCACTTCCGGGTTAGGAGCAGCCGAGGCAGGGGGCCCTGTGCGCCCGCCGGCTCAAGTGCTGATGGACCTCATGAACAAGCTTACGACCTTGTTAGCCACCACTGTTATCCCTGCAAACAAAGATGAGCATGACACGGAGGTAGCACAGGTACGTGAGGAGATAGCTTAGGCCAAGGAGGCCTTAGCAGCTGAGGATACTAGGCTAGCTATGGAGCGGGCGGCTCTCGACGCCCGGGCACAGCGGTTGCAGTCAGAGGCTTATCAGCTCACAATGAGTCTAAACGAGTCCAAAGAAGTAATGAGGAGGAGACACCAGAAGTCCCAATCCCGGTTGCCTCCGAATTACGATCCTAGGGTTCTTTTTGCCACACCCGGGGCCGGCCCAAGTAATCCGCCCAACGCTAATCAGTTTATGACACCCAGAGCGGGAGGACCGGCTCAGCATCAGTTTATGCCACTTCCTCATATGAGCATGGCACCGCCGCGTTATGTGTCGGTGCCAGAGGGTCACTTTTCCAACCCTATGGAGAACTTAATCGCAGCATCAGCACGTCTGGCGGCTCTTCCAGTGGATGGCGATGACCCGACAGGGGTGGAGACCCAAAGGATTAGGGAACTTGTTCAGACAGCCCTGGCTCAGCAAGAGGCCTATTCTTATAATCGGGATAGACTTTATTCAGCTCCTCCGCCTTGGTTAGCACCGCCTCGTCAGAACCGGAGTCAGAGTTACAGCAAGCACATAGGATCTGAAATCTTGTCACACAACGTCCAACGCTGTGACCAACATGGAGGCTATAACCCGGTACAAGATCGAGTACGTCGGGAGAAAGAGCAAACGGCTCAGCTGGCGGCTCAACAGACGACACGTTAGGATATGCCGGGGTATCCAATGACTTCTACTGAGATGGGAATAGCCACCAGAGCCGGTGGCTCTTCTTGTTTGGTACCGGCTTTGCGCAATGTGCGCCTGCCCAAAGATTTCAAGGGACCCCAAAAGGTGCCGAATTACACGGCCGACTTACAACCTGAAGCATGGATCGAGAGTTATGAGATGGCCATGGAACTGTTGGAGGTTAATGACGCAGTAATGGCTAAATATTTTACCATGATGTTAGATGGAATGGCCCGGTCTTGGTTTAAAGGTTTACCACCCGATTCCATTGGTCCATGGGAAGAGCTAAGGGCCCGTTTCATCCGGAACTTCAAAGACACCTGTAAGCAATCTATGACAGTCGTGGACTTAACAAATTGTAAGCAGGAGGAAGGTGAATCTACCACCCATTGGGTACGCCGGGTCAAGGAGATAATTCATTCATCTAATAAGATGGATGCCGGCTCTGCTGCCCTTATATTGTAAAAGAATTGCAGCTTCAAGCCGCTAAGGCAGAAGTTGGGGTGCCTTAAACGTGACTGCAAGGATATGGGTATGCTGATGGCGGCTCTGGTCAAATATGCCGATTCTAATAGTACCAAGGATCCCGAGTCTGACGGTGAAAATATAGGGAAGGGAAAACGGAATGATAGTAGAAAGGGTCAACAGCACAGCCCGGAGAATCAAAATAGCAATAAGCGTAAAGCGGATGACAACCCGGAACTTGTGGCCGACATTAACAACCAAGGTAACAATCAGAGGCATAAGGGTAAGTGGCCTCGATCCGACGGGTTATACACCTTTCTTCATAGCTTATGGAGTCTAGGCGGCTTTTCTAAGTGATATTCGGCCATGAGATATAACTTATATTTGGTTTTACTATACTTGAGCCACCGGCTCTTATGGTACATATGTTTTTTGACAATGTACATATTATATAAAGTAATAAAGCAGAACTTTTGTCCTTTTTTCACCCTTAAAAAGTATATATGTCCTTTTTGACAGGTGGTGGAAACAACCAATAGGGACCGGATCAAATCTGAATCCGGTCTTACCGTTGGTCCGGCTTATGATCATATCTGAATCTAGCCATCGTCATTTGGGGGCTTCCTATTCAAACATAGGTCGTATCCGAACCAAAGAGAACATAGCTGTCGATACCCACTTGGTCGGCATATTTTCCAAGCCTGCTTGGGGGCTTCCTGATCATATTTGAATCACAGCTTAACCCCTTTAGGTCTGACGTGGATCATATATGAATCAGCATCATTAAACAAATCCTATGGTCACTTGGGGGCTTCCTGTTCAAACATAGGTCGTATTCGAACCAAGGAGAACATAGCTGTCGATACCCACTTGATTGGCATCGCCACGCCACTGGGTGCTATATGATCGTATCTGAATCTTAGCTTAACCCCTTTGGAATGGTTTACTGATCGTATCCGAATCAGAGGCCTGTAAAAGTATTTTTGATCATTCTGATACCTTGTGGAAAGCATTTTAAGGTGTTTTTTGTCTTGCCAGTTTAATATTCGTCACCCTGGGTTATTTAAGTACCGGGTGAACATTATATGAGCCAGGAAGATCATTCAAGGATTGCAGAATAAGGCAAGCAAAATTTAACACGCCAAGGAAGTAGAAGCCAGAAATATACAGCCATGGCGGCTTACGAAAAGTGTTAAGTGATAAAAGCATGCACGAAGGCATGATGAGCATTAAGAAGTTATTTCTACCCTATTACATGACTCCCCGAGTCTGAGTAGGTGAAGCATTGTATTTTGGCCAAACACCCGGTGATTCACTCCTTCGGCGGGCTTGAAGGCTCCGGGTTACCCTTCTCCGCTTCTCCGTCGGTTGTTGTTTCCTGGAAAGTTGATGAAGCCCAATCAATGTCGCTCAAAGCTTCAAATTTAGCTTCATCATCTATTAAACCGGCCGGGTCCACTTCAGGGGCAAAAGTATGCTTACGAATTGGAGAGATCAGGCTGATTTGATCATATGGAGCGTTTGGGATTTTCCGGTTGTTGCTGTCATAAGCTGACGCATACTTGCTGAGGTTAGTATCGTTTCCAATAAGGGTGGCCACCGGACGTATGGCCTTAACATAGGCTTGGAAGTCATGAACATCAAAGGCATTGCCGTCTTCCTTTAGACTCGGATATCCAAGAGCAAGATCTGCCGGGTCTAGTTCTGGGAGCCATGCTTTTGCCCGGCTCAATGCAGCTACGGCCCCGGCTCTTGAAGATGAACGCCTTAAGTCTTGGATCCGCTGAGGAAGAAAGGCAAGGCTCTTCAAAACATCTTGCAAAAGGCGGGGGTGTGGAGTTGATAAAGCTACAACAGCCAGGGCACGTTGTGTCCCGGAGTATAGCTGTTCCACTAACGTATAAACTGCTTTAAGCTTGATCAGCGTGTTCTGCTTCAGATTGACACTCCTGGAGCCTGTATGTGCACAAGCATAATGGTAAGCCAGAAGTACTTATTACAATAGTCATTGTACGGTTGCCATGTTAAAACTATGTCACAATAACTTACGAAAGATGGCTGAGACCATTTGGGATATTTGCTGTTTTAAGTTTGACAGCTCAGTTGTTGCTTCTGCAAGAGATGCTTCGGCTATTTCGGCCCGAGTCACCAGGGAAGCCTTTTCATCAGCCCAAATTTTCCTTTCCGACTCAAAATTCTTCTTTAGTTTCTCATTTTCAGAGACACTAAATTCAAATTTGGAGTTAGCTTTTTGCGTCTCAAGCTCTTGAGTTTCCAGACGACTCTTCAGGGCAGCGAGCTCTGATTCAAATTGACTTATGGCAGCCTGCATTGACACCAGGTTATGGTAAGGATTCTAATAAGGTAAACATTCAAGTCCCAAGCACTTTACAAGTAAAGATGCTTGGCACTTGGGGGCTAATGTATGCTGAAAGAAATTTTCACTTTATCCTGTCGGGTCAAACATATTAAGTCTCAAGCACCTTACAAGTAAGGATAATTGACACTTGGGGACTAATGTGTATTGCAAATTTAAAGACCTTATGTTATACCGGGTTAAATAAATTCTTTTTAAGCCGGATCAGTTAACAAGTGAAAGCAGATTTCTAAGTCTACAGCGTATTTGTTCATAAGCAGTAGACCTGGGGGCTGGTACAGTATATATAAGGCTCAGATAAAAGTATAAGTTTATACCTCAGATTTATGCTGTATTTGTTTCACCATGTCAATTTCCAGGTCACGGCTATTATGCACTTGATTCAGATAGCCTGAGACTATATCATCAATGCTTAGGTGAGTATAATCCGCAATGTCCTGCTTGGCTTTTCGGTGTTGGGAAAACTCTTCCTTGGCAGTACATTTGGCAAGGACTGTAGGCCGCCCTGGTTCAACAAATTGGGACTTCACAATCTCAACTTCCGGGTCATTTCTTTTCACCGGGCTAGGAGTCTCTGGGTCACTTGTGTGGAGAATGTCTTCCGTAGGTGGATCAGAGGTTGGTACTGGAATATCAGAAGTCAGGTCAGGCGGCGGCTGATGGGTAGCGTTGTCTGGAGCAGACACATTAATCACCGGTTCAGCCACGACCGGTTCTTCGGACAGCTTATTCCTCTTTGCCCGCTTGCTGGGCTTCACTTGCATACTGTTAACAAAAGCAGAAGGATAAATACGCCAGCACGGGTAAGGTAAAAGTGCATAAGTTCACATTACCCGGGAGCAGTTTTGAAAGTCGGCATATTTGACGGCATGGATTCACTAGAAGAAGGAGAGGTATCCTGATAATTGGAGTCAGATGAATTGAGAGGTTGACGAATTAAGCCTGCTAAAGGTAAGACAAAGCGTAAATCGGAGATAACCTCAGTCCGATGTTTCCTGGTTACATAAGGTAAGCCGGAGGAGAGTTCTACATCCTTGTTGTTTCGGGTCTGCCTCCGGTTCTCAGGCGGTTGTTGCTTCAAAATAAATTGAGGATCTTGATAAGCAAGTGCATGTGAAAATCTTAATTTCCGGGTCACCCTTCGGGTCTTTCGCTTTGGCAAAGGCTCTGAGTCGGAGGAGATTATAGTTACCTCTTCATTAGCTGCTCGACTGTTCCTCGTATCCTCCTGAAAGGATAAAATGTCAGACAAGGTGATAACAAGGGACTTCAAGAAAATTTAAAGATTACCTCTTCCTCATCCGAAGAGCTATCCTCCAATCTGAGTAAGTCGGAGGCGCTGGGTTTCTTTTTCTTCGAGGTTCCTACCTTGGCGGCTTTCCTTTCAGCTTTCTTGGTCGTTCTAGCTTGTTTGGCAGCTTCATGGTCATATTTGGCTTTCCAAAAGTCATCGCCAGCCTGTGGCAAAAGTTAAAGAATCATGAGTATCAAGAAAGGTATCATATATCCGTAAACATTTGTTATGATTGATAACTTACCGCAGGGGCCGGGTTATTCTTACAAAATGGAAGTAAACCGAAGGCGTTGCTCGTCACAGTGCCCTCCTTCAGCAGTGAGTGGGTTGTAGCATCCACCACGTCATCTGGTAAGTCGTCAGGGCTATGGCATTGCGGATCAGTCTTTTCTCCAGTATAAGTACACATTGAGCCGGGACGGCGGCTTAATGGAAGTATTCGCCAAGCAACCCAGACTCGGACCAGATCGATGCCGTTTAACCCATTTCCCAAGAGAGCTTTAATCTTCCTGATGGTAGGATTGAGAGGCACGCGTTCAAGTGTTGTCAGCTTGTCGGGTAACTGATGGTTAGATTCAAGGCGCAGGGCGCGAAAGCCGGGCAGAGGCTTTTCATCAGCCGGAGAAGTGTCCTGACAGTAGAACCACGTCTGGTTCCAAGATTTGGGGTGACTCGGCAGCTCAGCATATGGGAAAAGACAGTCTCTCCATCGCTGGATTGATATGCCGCCGAGTTCAAGGCTGGGCCCGTTGGCATGTTCATTTTGCCGGTTCATATAAAAAAGTTCCCTGAACAAAAGCAGGCTTGGCTCCTCTCCCAGGTACACCTCGCAGAAGACTTGAAAATTGCAAATATTTGACATGGAATTGGGTCCGATGTCTTGAGGTCTAAGGTCAAAGAAATTTAAAACCTCTCTGAAGAATTTTGAGCCGGGAGGAGCAAATTCACGGCTCATATGATCTGTAAAAATGATTACTTCCCCTGCTTTGGGGTGAGGCTTTTCTTCAGACGGGTCAGGGGCACGGTACGATATGACGTCCTTTTTTGGCAGATGCCCAGACTTTACGAACTCAGCTAGTTTGCTATTGGTCACTGTGGATGGAACCCAATTGCAAGTTACAGGGGCCTTGGTAGCCTTAGGAGCCATCACAGCAATTGGCCTATGGAAAACAAGAAGATCCGGTTCAATTTTAACCCGGGAGGAAAATCTTGATTAAAAGTGGCGGCTTAATGAGGGGCCTAATGATATAAGGATGACTGTGCAACAATATTTAAGCCGCTACAAGTATCAAGTGCAATTCAAAAAAATTCCGGGTCATGAAGAGCAGTCAAGGTTCTGTATCATTTATTTAAGCCGGATACCTCGACAGTTGTATTTCAGGACATTTACCAGAGGAGGTTTTCCGGGTGATGAAGACAAGTTTCATAGAGGACACTTATTACTCTGGATCAAAATATTGCCCTGGAAAGAAATTTTCCTAGACCTAAAAACAAAGCAGAGAAGCTCGTATACTCGAAAAGGGGTTCTACGCAAGGGAAATGGGATCTATTCCTGTGCGAGATCAATACAGGTAAGCACCGCAACAGTTCTATGTAGTTTCTACGGTCTAAACAGGGCGTTGGAGGAAAGAGCTAGAGAAGGTTTGCGTCGGGCAGTGACGAACACCAACGAACTCGGCAAGAATATAACGCAGATCTGAGAAAGGAAATGAGAAGAGCTCACAGATGCGGATGCGCCGCGGAGGTTCGCTGTCGATCTCTGGTCGGAGTCAGGTTGATGCAGCGGCCTGAGTCGGTGACGACGAGGGGGTCGACGGTGGCAGCGGCAGAGCAAGGGAGGAGGCAAGAGGAAGAAGATGACTGGGGAAGACCTGGGTCGCTCTATTTATAAAGGAAGGCTGACCGAGCGGGCGCAAAAAATGAGGAGATAACATTCATTATCCAGCGGCTCTGGCGCCTCGATTCTCGGAATGGTCAGTAAAGACAAAGATCCGTTGAAGATGTGACGTTATAAAAAATAAAGCTTCAAATGAAGATGACATCATAGAGATTTAACCCGGAGTTAGATGATGATGTCACGGCGGGTTAAAATCCTTCGCGCAAGATAAAAGACTGCAGGGCGGTTCATAAGGTATTTTAAGACTGACATGAACCGGTTCAAATCAACCTGGGGCCTAATGTTGGGGATATAACTATTTGTGTAAGCCGCCCAGGAGGGGCCGGGTTACGCAAAGAGGACTCACCAGAGAGAAGCCCAAGACAAAGTATGAAGATGGCGGTTCATAGAGAGCTTAAGGCCCGCAGGCGACTTAAGGCCCGTTGTAGTAACCCGACGTAATAATATTACTTGTATCATAAGGTAGACTTAACTAGTCACCGAGCCGAACATTGTTTATGAGCCGTCCAGGACTCTGTAAGCCGCAGGGCGTCGACCCGTGTATATAAGGGGACGACCCACTGGAGGCTTAGGGCAAGAGACAACTCATCGAGAGCCAGGAATAGCGTATCTCGCTCCCTGGTCATCGAAACATCAATACCAACCCAACTAGACGTAGGCCTTACCTTCACCGTAAGGGGCCGAACTAGTATAAACCCTCTTGTGTCCTTTGTCCCGTTTAACCCCTTCAAGCTTCCTAGTTGCGATGGCTCCACAACTAAGTCCTTTCACAAGGACATCGGACGTGACAATTGCACGACAATGCCCCTCCGTATTTCGAGGCGCGGTTTCATTGGCACGTCTTGTCGAAGCAGAGATCATGTCCCCTTATCATGGGATTCTCATCAATGTAGGCATGGGTAACCCAGTCATGTCCTCAGCACGACGCTTAGAAAATAAGCGAGTTTTAGGGCGAACGGGGAGGCGCACGATTTTTACTGCCTTTAAAAAGGGATATGGATCCCCCTCTTTCACCCACGCCCCTTCTTCCTCTGCTCATTCATCCTCGAGCTCCAACGCCCAAGCACCCATCTCTTCCGCCCAAAAAGCACTCCAATCATGTCCGGATCTGGAGCTGGAGGAAAGTGGATGGCCTCCTCCGTCAAGAAGGGGGACATCAAGAAGCTCCGGGAGGCCGGATACTTGTCCAAAGATATCGCTCATCGGCTTTTGGCCAAGGGGCAGATCATCCCTACCCCGGAGGCCCAAGAAAGGGTGGTATTTCTCTCCCACTTTGTCCGCGGGCTAGGGTTCCCCCTCCACCCGTTCGTCCGTGGACTTATGTTCTCCTATGGGCTGGACTTCCATGACTTGGCCCCTAACTCCATCCTCAACATTTCAGCATTCATTGTCGTGTGTGAGGCCTTCCTCCGCATCCCACCTCACTTCAGCCTATGGCTAAAGACCTTCAATGTGAAGCCAAAGGTGGTGAGTGGTGAACAAGCAGAGTGCGGAGGCGCTATAGTGGGAAAAATGCCCAATGTGACCTGGCCCGGAGGCTCCTTCGTGGAGACTATAAAGGGGTGGCAATCGGGGTGGTTCTACATCACCGAGCCGTGCGGCGCCAACTGGGCGGCGACCCCCGAACTCCGATTCGGAGTCCCCATGTGGCTCACCAGCTGGCAAGAGAAGGGTTTAGCCTGGGGCTCAGCGGAAGAAGTGCACGGGCTCCAGACATGTGTCCAGAAAATGATTGACAAGAAAATCAAGCTTGTCAACATGGTCCAGGTCATGCTCTTCCGCCGGATTCTGCCATGCTAGAGCCAGACTTGTAACCTATGGGAGTTTGACCCAGCCAAGCACCAGATGCTGCTTGAGCTCTTTGATACGACACACGAAGACATCTGGAAGGTGCTTTTTAAGGCCGGCGAGGTACCACCGCCCACATCCAAAAATCGTGGGCTCGACGCAAAACGTCGGGCTAATCCGGTAAGTTCTTTTATGTTTGCAAGATATATCTTTTGTCGGCATATCCATGGGAGGAACCTAAGCCTCCATGCCGATCTCTCAGGCCTGGGTAATGATAGCGGAGCAGATCGAATGTCCGGCTCCGCTACCCAAAGATCAAGAAACGCCTCTTCTGACGAAGATGCTATTTTTGGTGCCTTATGAGGTGCGGGAGAAGAAAGCCAAGAAGGCGACCAAAGGGACCAGAGGTGGTCTCTGGCGCAAGAGCGTTTCGGATATGATGTCCGAAGACTCCGAGGCGTACTCCTCTGCTGAAGACGATGGGGAGGAGGAGGCCCGTTCCTCCCCCCCCCTGTGGGGAAAATAAGAGGAAGGCCTCCACACATGGGGAGGCCGAGGCGCCCAAGAAGGGAAAAATCTCCCTTCCGGACTACTCCGCCGCAGCCACCAATAACAGCGAGGAGTGGGGGCCAGGGTGAAGCCCCTAGCGAAATTGTAAGTATCCGGGCATGATAATATTTCTGGTCTTTTCACCTTATCGTCTTTTAATGTGTTAGACCATGCATCTGCAGTTCGGCCCAATCCAACATCGAGCTATTGATAAGCACATTCCTTATATACTATTTGGGCACACAAATTCACCTTTTATTGAGATATACCCATCCATTCTTGCTATGACTTGTTGAATATTCGAATGATAATCATAAAAGAGAATGTTGACTAGTGAATTGTTTATTTTGCATAAAAGTGCGCAAAGGCACTATAATCGTCAAGACTTCTACTATGTGGCTAACGAGAAGAGAGAAGGGCATGAAAGAAATACGTCAAGGCTTGAGCGTGAAGGAAAGAAGTAATGTAGGGGAGCAAACTAAAAGAAGAGGAGGATCTTCTTGGGAAGAAAGAAGAAAGGAGGAGGGCCAAAGTAAAAAAAGACAGAACAGAGGAGGGGATCAAAAATCCCTAGCGCAGCCGATCCCCATCAGGCCTGGCATCTCATCTCTCTCCCTCACCCCTCCTTATCCACCACCGGCCGCCGCCGTGGCCAGGCCGGCGTGGCGGTGTGCCTGCTGCTCCTCCACTCAGCCACGAGCACCATCCGCCGCACCATCCATCCATCCTAGCCGCGCCGCGCCATCCATCCACCACTCCACCAGTGCCACCAGCTCCACTTCGCCACCGCGCCACCACCAGCACCACGATCCATCATCCACACGCCTCCACCAGCGCCCACCTCGCGCGCCCCTCCTGCCGCTTCCTTTCTGAACCTGCTGTTGCTGCTGCATCTTCCTTCTTCCTCTCGACCTCCTATTGCTCTTCTCCAAGCACCGCTGCTCCTCCTTCCTTGCAACCCCCCTGCTGTTGTTCATCCTCTCCATCTCCTTGCGCCTCCCTATCGGTACCCTTCTCTGCTCAAAACTGCTGCTGCTTGTGCGCTCCAGCTGCTCCTTCTTCTCCTGCCTACTGCTGGTTCTTCTTCCCCACATCACTTTTGCTGCTCCTCTTATCTGCCTCGCTACTGTTCTTCTTACCTGAACCTCAAAACTACTGTTGTTCTCTTCTAAACAACAAAACTGTTGCCGCTCTCTTTCTTTCTCTTTCTCTCACTCTTTCTATGTGTGTGTGTGTATTTGCTGATAGTTACTACTGGATGCTAGACCAATTACATTCAAATTAGTATTAGCTCTCTATGTGTCTGTAAGTCAGTTAGTGTACTGTTCTGTTCTGAAAAGGTGAAACTTGTGTATTGTTCTGAACACCCAATTTGTGTTTTGTTATGTATTAGTTTCTGCAATATATGTGAAGTTGTGAGTTGTTGAGCTGATCATTTTCGATTAGACTTGTATTGTCTTGCATTTTGAGTCATATATATATATATAAATTCGGTCAATTCTAGTAACTGTGGTGTTCCATATTTGTGAATCTCCTGTACAAATGAGTTCCATTGCTATAGAACTCAATGCTGCTCTACATCATCTTAAATGTCTGCTTGTGAACCATGTACCATAATCTTTCTGTCCCTTATCCTTTATGCTTGCATGTGTTAGTATTTTAATTTCTCAAGCATAACGAAATTACTATAAAGACAGAGAGTATAATCTGAACCTTCCTTTGCTTCTTTTCATTTTCTTTTGTCGATGATTTTTCCCGAATGATCTTAGTTAGTCTAGATTTAATATTCTGCTTTCATCACCCAATATTGTGTTACCTAGATTTAGCCGAGCGTTGTTGCCGTCGCCTAGTCCCTGTGGAGAACACGACATCTGTAGTTTGGGCATAAAAACCCTGCTATATTACAATTGATCAGCTATCCTCTTCTTCGACGGGGTCGCTGGATCCGTCGGTGATGAACAGCGGGTCCCTTCCAACAGCCACCTCCCATAAGGCCGCGGACAACACCGAGGTGTTGTCCCGAAAGATACCGGGCCAAGGGGTGGCCATTCTGGTGATGCCGGAGGAAAGATGTCCGATTGCCGAGCACACGGGGGAAAGACCCCTACAGACCCCGATGATGAGGGTCGATTCCAGTTCGACCCTCAGCCGGATACAGCTTCGGAGACCCAAGTGGCTCTGGATTCGGGCCGGCAGCCTTTCCCGAATGAGGGGGGCAAGCCGCCTCCACCGGTGACCTCTGTCCATCTAGAGGCACCGGACAGATTGCTGGAAGCGCTACAAGGCGCTTCCATTATGGAAGAACACCGTACGCTTATGAGTATGTTGATTGAGAAAGTCTAGTCCGCCAAAAACGGACTGACCGAAACCTGCCTTAGCCTTCTAACAAGCTTTGAGGTAAGTAATATAGTAGTAAAAGAATATCACCTTGTAGACAGTAGCCCTTGATGCTCTGTTCGGTGTTCGAAAAGAAAGACCAAACAGAGGATCAAAATAAGTTTTGCATGAGTCTAACATAACATGTCTATATGAATAAGCAGGCGGCGCTGCTAGCCGCTGCCTCTCATACTGCGGAGGTCTCCGGCTTGACGTAGAATCTGGAGCGGGATGAGGAAGAACTCGGCCTCGTGAAGAAGCAACTGGAGGACAGCCAAGGTATGCACTAACCGGTGCTTTATATTTAAGGAGGATGAAAAGTTCTTACTGACTGAAGTGTCATGAACTTTATTAGGGGCCGCGACCGAAGTAGCGGCCCTCAAGAAGGCGTTGGTCGAGGTTGAGGACAAAGCGGCTAAGGGACACGCCGCACGCAAGAAACAGGAGGCCCGGGTCGGCGAGGTCCGGCAAGAGCTCCAGGACACCGTCAAAAAGTACGAGTCCTTGGAGCGTAATTCGAAGACTCAAGAGTCCGAACTTGCTAATGCCTGCCAGAGCGCGCAAGATGCCCGAGTCGAAGCCCAGAGTGCCCTCCGGGAAATCCATGTGGCCAAGGAGATCGCGGCAGGTAAGGCTTTAATTATGCAAAGCAAGTGTGTGAATGAAACGTTCCCTTTACTTACCCGAATTTGGAGTTCTGTAGGAGCGTTTGCGGATCTGCCGCGCAACATATCGGATGTTGCAGAGTACTTTCGAGCTAAAGAAGGGATCTCTACGGAGAAGCTGTTCTGGTCTCAATAGCTTGGATCAGAACATCCGGTGCCCCTTAGCGACCAGCTTAAACAGTTGATCGAGCTGCACAATGCGGCCGAACTGGCCATGAAGGACCTAATAGTCCGGCTATGGCCTGCCGAGCCCATGGCTACACTACAAAAAAATACACTTCTGTGATGATATGTGTTCGTCACAATAGGTCGCGTTTTCTGTCATGCATGTACATCCATGATGATTTTATGACAGAATCAAGATAGTCATACATGTATTGTCGTAGAAGTGTTCCATGACATTACCAAAATTATCATCACGGAAGTGTCCACTTCCATGACGATAAATCGCGCATCACAGAAGTGCTTTCGTCAAGGGTGACCGACACGTGGCATCCACCGTAACGGAACGCCATTAAGCTATCGGGTCGGGTTTTGGATCCGATAACCCGTTAACAACCCCGACCAATGGGGATTTTCCACGTGTAAAATCATCATTGGCTGGAGGAAACACGTGTCGGCTCATCGCTGAGATAGATGCCATCCACTCATTGGACAGAAGGCGCCTATGATACGTCGACACGTGGCACGGCCCAAAAGACGCCCATTCCAGTGAAAAGGCCGGCACGTTTGACTTGGTCAAAAGGTGGCGGGTCGGCCCATGGAAAGCCTGTTAACGACTTGTTCGCATATAGCCCATTTACAGCCTGCTAACCCAAGGCCTGTTACGCCTTATTCGAATTAGGCCCAGTAGCGTCATCTGGGCCATCCAATATGATTCCATCATGTTTTCACTTCTGGCCCATGTATGGACCATGACGTCTTTCGACCCATATGAGGCCCTATGTAACTCTTGGCCTATTAACGGCCCGTGGTGAAACTGGCCCGTAATGAATAGTGTATCACTTTACACCCATTAACGGCCCGTGGTGAAACTGGCCCATAAAGAACAGTGTATCACTTTATACCCATTAACGGCCCATTATTCCGTTGGACCGTTTCCATCCCATGTTATCTTTCAGCCTTCTCAGAGCCCAATTATTCTTGGGCTCATTTCCAGCATTCGTTTACTTATGGCCCGTTACTGTCATTTTCTGCTTGTGGGCCAAATTCAGCCCGTGGTTACAGTCAGCCCGTTTGTGGTCCGTTAATACGTTGGGCCGTTTTCATAGCGTCATCAAATACGGCCTATTAACGATGTCCCGTTATGGTCGGCCCATGAACGGACGATTCCAACTCTAGCCCGTTTACGGCCAGAATGCGGTCTGTTTGGCCCACGTTTGGCCAATCGATCGTATGGCCCGTATAAGGCCCATTGGTGATACGACATGTAGAAGGCCCATTTTTTCTACGGCCCGTAGAGGGCCCACTGCTTATACGGCCCGTAGAAGGCCCACTGTTTCTACGGCCCATAGGAGGCCTAGTGTCACTACAGTAAATATTAGCCCATGGTTATTGTGGCCTAGTTTTAAAAAATAGGTTATTGCAGCCACTAGCAAACCGCAGAAAAAGAACTGAACTGACTACAAGCAAACAAATAAACAAGACAACAAGGAAATAAATAAGCAAGCAACTTACACTAGGCTATCACGGCTATTACACATATTACATCCACTGGGCATCAAAGTTCGCCACCAGTGCAAATATAGGGAACACAGCAGCATATAAATGCCGCAGCAAAAGAAGTCAAGAACTGAAACCACTTCAGAAGAGCTCAAGAAACAATATCCTGGGTACCCATAATGTTGGCAAGATGCTTAGCAAGCTTATTAACTTTCTCTTGTTTGGCGCTTAAGTCCTCCAGCGCTTGATGTTGCACCAGAAAGTATGCATCTGAATTCTGCAGGGACTTCCTCAGTCCTTAGGCTTCCTATCGCATAACATCTGATCGATGTCTTTCAACTTGAAGTTGAGACTCAAGAAGCCGAACTGATTCAGGCAACGAGTTCGAAGAGCTGGTGCCAGCAGTGGTAGCTAGTAACTCGAACACTACATCAAGACAGGACTTTGGGGTTGTCTCAGTGTCTTCAATATAGTTTTTATCAGCTTTCTTGGAGACCAACAGGGATGTCTCACTATCTTGAACCTTATCTGCATTACTTCCTTTACCAATGCATAACAGGGTACTCTTCTCCAATATTTTATCCGTCTTCTAAAAGAGAAACAAACACATCTCAGGTTTACAATGTACTATATGAAACTCATTTTGGTAAACCAGTTCAGTAGTAAGGTGGACAGGATAACAACATGAAACAAACATATATCTATGTAGTATGGTCACTGTATGGTCTATATCATTCTAGTTTATGTTGCCAAATCAAGATAGATACAGTTCAAATCATATCTATTTAAGACAAAGCAGCATAGACAGAATATAAGTGTGGGAAACTACAAAGCAATAACAACACTTGTAATGTGCATGGCATGAGAACATAACTGTTTATTCAATTGAAACTGAAATCAACATAGAGCAAGTTACAACAGCAAACAACCAAACACATTGAAGAAACAGGTTTAAAACATACCTGTTGCGCCATTGGAGTTTCAATTCCATCCTTCAAATTTGAAATTAGTTGGTATCAGTAAATACAGTGATGCAAGAGCAAAGTAGTATGAACCATAGCTATGAAACCTGACCTGGGAACAATCTTCTTCTGCTTTAAGTGTTGACTTCGGGTTTGGAGTGGTGGTCCTCGTGATTTGGGCACTGCAGTTGCCTTACTAACTGCTTGTGTTTTGGTGCTCTGTGGTGGAGACGGTGTTGTGTCAACAGGAACTGGGTGTCTATCTGCTGGGGTTGGGGTTATAAGGGGTGTAGCTGGTTCTCTGTCCAACTGGGTAGGGGTACAATCTTCATGAGTGTGGGTTATGTGTGGTGGGGCTGGTTCTTGGGCAAGTACAACCGTGGTTCTATCTGCATCGACAGGTAGCACGATCTTTTCTGAAGACCGTGTTTTTACTCCCACGGATACTACCATCACTCCCTCCAATTGAAATAGCTGATAAACAAGAAAAGTAATTCAATGTACAGACATTGTAAGATAGACAGGTGCAATGGATAGTAGGGAAGAAAACAGGGCATGAAATAATTCACATTTATGTTGTCTAAGCAAACAGAATAGTAGGACATAATTTCACATATATGATGGCTAATTAAACAGGATAGCATGACACAATTTCACATGTATGATGGCTAACTAAACAGGATAAAATGACATACTTCAAAATATGATGACTATGTAAACAGGATGACATGATATAACTATACGATGTGTCTATTAAAGTGGTTGGCATGCCATAAATCACAAACATGTCGTCGATGGAAACATGATGGCATGATATAATTCATGGATAGAATGACATAATTTAAAATATGATGACTATGTAAACAGGATGAGATGATATAACTATATTATGTCTTTAGAAAATGGGTTGGCATGCCATAATTCAGATACATGCAGTCTATGTAAACATCATGGCATGACATAATTCAAATATATGATTTATATACTAAGGAAGTGAGCAGAGGGCAATCGCATATATGATGTGTCAACTAAGGAGATGGCATTCAATATTGTGTATATGATGTAAAAACTAAGCACTGCAATACAACATATGCATTATATGAGTAATATAACCCTGCCAAGTTTGAGCATACACCTCAGGGGGATAATAGGACTGGTCATCTGCCTTTGAATCCTCCTCTGAAGAGCTATCTATAACCAGCAATATCTACTTCAGCAGGTAGCATTGTCTGCTCTGAAGACCTTGTTTTCACTCTAGATTTCTCCATCACCAATTCAAATGGCTGATGCACAGGAAGAGTAGTTGAATATACAAACATTGTCGACAAAAGCAATGAGAAATACAAAAAAAGGACGGCATGATATAATTCACATATATGACGCTTGCCTAAATAGCATGGCATTGCAAAATTCACATACATAATGCCTTGCAACAAGATAACATTGCATAATTCACATATATAATGTCTTGCAACAAGATGGCATTGCATAATTCACATATATAGTAATTAGACACTAAACAGGTGGCATTCACACAAAGCATGTCTAAACTAAGCAAATGACATAGCAATGCAAGATACCATACGCACGATATGAGCAACATAACCCTGCCAAGTTAGGGCATGCACCTCGGGGGGGAAATATGACTGGTCATCTGTCTCTGAACCCTCCTCTGGGGAGCTATCAGTAACCAGCAAGACACATGCGCTTCGTCAGATAGCATTGTCTACTCTGAAGACCTTGTTTCCACTCCAGATTTTTCCATGACCATGACGAATGGCTGATGCACAGGAAGAGTAATTGAATGTAATAAAATTGTTGACAAATTTAACACGTAATAAAAAAATGATGGCATGATATAATTCACATATAAGATGACTGGCTAACCAGGGTGGCATTGCAAAATTCACATATATGATGCCTGGCTAGAAAAGATGGCATTGCATGATTCACATATACGATAAAGAAACTAAACAGATGGCATTGACACAAAGCATGTCTAAACTAAGCAGATGACATCTTTAATGTATACAGTAAGCAATGCAAGGCACCATATGCATGATATTACCAACATTAGCATGCCAAGTTAGAGGGAAGACCTCATGGGGTAAATAGGAGTGGTCTTCTCCTTCTGAATCCCCCTTAGAACAGTTATCTTCCTCTTGGTTACGATCCGAAATGGGTGGAGGGTGGGCTGCCTTTGCGCCCACCATGGAACGACGTCTGCATGAAATTTTATTGCCACGTAAGGCTCGTCTCTTTTGTTCTACATGATCAGTTCTATTGTGTACAATAACTGGCATGCATAGGAATAAAACATAGTGAGATTATGTAAGGAGTGCATGCACAAATCCAGAGTGATGGTAGCAACCTGTGGATAGACCCAAAACCAATTATAGAAGGCAGATAATAGCTTTAGTTAAAAATAGAGATAATGGCTCCTTTAATGTTTGTTTGCACCCAACATGAAACTCATAGTAGACACCGGAGATTAACCAGATAGTAGACAGATAGTACTGATTGCTGCCCCAATATGTACCCCACAACCATTTAAAAACTCAAGTTTCAGCATCAGTTTGGACCTGACTCGGAGTCTAATAGGTGAACACGACGATAATGTCGCATGTCATCATATTAAGTGACGCATAACGTAAGCAGACACGGAAGAGTGCGACCTCTCTTGCGGACCCGTGTAGTCCTCAAGGTCATCTGCTCAGTTGATGATGGTAATGCAGTAGTTGTGGCTGCCGGTGGCGGGGAAGAAGATCTGAGGCGGCGAAAGACAGTCTGGAGAGCGGATCCCTGCTGTGGTGAACCCTTCCGTCGTTGGAGCAGCTGAGCTGGGGTGGAACACAGCGCCGCAGAAGCAGGACAAACCACACAAGGTTTTCTTTGACACATATCTGTAACAGAAGTAATTGAGTAAGGGCTTGTTTGAATTTGAGAATTCTAACAATGCAGGGATAGGAAATAGACAGGAATAGGATAGGAATGCACGTGCAAAACAGAGAATTTAAGAACACATGATTTCTGCCAATCTGGGTGTTTGATTCACAACAATTGGAAGATCACAGGATGCAAAAAAGCATGGTGAGATTAAGTCAAACCACAAGAAAATGTATGGTTATAATGCTATTATGCTACTATCTCTTAGTCTTGTGCTTGATGAATCGGAATATGAAAAGGAGGGGAAGTGGAAATTAGAATTCCTACGGTTTTTTCTTTCAAGGAGACACTAAAGGAACAAATCCTACAGTTTTTTTTGCTCCATTCCTTTGCACCAAATTCATGAAAAGTAGTACCATAGGAAACTTTCCAATTCCTATGTTTTCATTCACTTTTCCTTTCAAGCACTGGCGATTCTAGTAGGCAGGCTTGAGCAAGGAAAATCCTACACTAAAAAAATGTTTTTGTGCTACTTCTATTACTTTGGACCCAGGCCACTGCCATACTAGCTCAACTCCCAGGCCCATCGACAAATGCACAGCTCAAACACGCAGAGATAAATAATGAAGGTGTTCAAGAGAGTCCATCACGGATAGCTAAGTTGCCTGGTACCTCACTGCTTGTCATATAGTAGGATAAAATAATCGTATTTCCCGTTACTACGAGTGCTCAGTGGACAATATAAAGAGATGGAACAAGTGTACAACCTCTTTGGCGAAGCCATGTCGATCTCAGTGTGATTGGGTTGGCCGGTGAGGATGCTCCGGCTGACTTGGCTGTCGGAAGAGGGGAAGAAGATCTTAGGCGTCTGGCGATGGAGCCCAAGGTACTGCTCCGCTGTGATTGAGGGTTTCGTCGTTGGAGCAGCTCCGGTGAGTTGTACGACGTCGAGGCTGAAGCAGGACAAGAGAGACAACGAACAACGTTAACCTGAGTGGAATTCTAATAGCATCTCCAATACATGACGTAATATACATAACCACAAAGTGCTAGATGTAACATACATCAGCCGCTCATCTCTGAACTTAATTGTCGAAACTGAACTTAACTGTCGAAACTGAACTTCACTGTCGAAACTGAATTTTGCTGTCAAAACTGAACGCACTAGCAAGGTAAGGCTACACGTCGGTCGACTGACTTTTTCATCTCTAGTCAGTCGATTTTGCAGCCGTTGGATACGAAATCAAGGGCATGTGGTTCATCTTCAACCTCCACCCCCCTGAGCCGCAAGCCACCACCGGCCAAACAGTAGCCCCCCGCCGCCCGTGGCCGGCGGTGCGCCGCCCCGCCCGCCCCGAAAACACTCCCCACCGCCGGTCCGCCGCCGCCCCGTCCATCCCT